>NC_046158.1:22086635-22241635 GCF_011064425.1 Rattus rattus
AGTCTTTCAAAGTAAAGAAAAAGTATGGCTAGCTGAAGGACCCCAAAAAAATGAACTCTTAGGTGTAAGCTTGCTTATTAAATGTCCCTTGTTAGTAAAAATGATATTGATCTATGGAGATCTGTAAGTAATACCGTATGCAATTATGGTGCTATACTTTGAGTATGTGTTTTCTTCCCAAATTCACCTGGAAGCTAATAAACAGTGTGCTGAGTTAAGGGGGCAGCATTTGCGAAGCTAAATGGTCTCTTCTCACTCAGAAACAAGATTGATGCTGGAAGAAAAGGAGCTTCAAGGATCCATCTGACCCTTGAATTTTGTGAGGTTCCTCCCTGCCTGGGGACCTATTCTGCCCTGAGAACACCAAGAAAAACATCCTCATCACAGCATACCTAGCACCGTAGCCTTACACTTGCCAGCCTCTCGAACTCTAATAAATAATTATATATAAAATTAGTCCATCTCAGGTGCTTTGCGAAAACAGCACAACAGACTAAGACAACTTTGCAAATGAGATTAGGCATGGAAAGGAAGAGGAGCAAAGTAATATTTAGTATAATTGGCCATATATTTTCCCGTGTGTTTTATTTTAAAATCCATTCATTAATCTTAGATATAAGTTAAATGATTCCCACTTTATAGAGAATAAAAACTGAAGCCCATAAAAGCTAGATGATTACAATGAAAATAAATCTCTAAGTGGAAAGGTCAGTCCATAGCTGTATCCATCCGCAGCACCCACCTGAACTGCATTGGAATTACACTGTTAAGGGTGAATTTGATATAAAAGTCAATACCATTTGACGTCCCATGTAATCCATCATACCATGCCAATTACAAGTATAGCTATATTTAATGAATTTAATACAAATGGGCCAATGAGCATCTGAGAGAAACAACTGTAGAAAATGCTTAACCCTCTTCATCAACTACTGTGCCGTAAGGTTTCCTAAGTGTTCTCTCACTGTCCTCACACCAGAGCGCACTCCCTGGAACTGACGCTGTTCACTCCGATGATTCTATTTCACTTTTTCCTTGTGCTATTCTGACTCTGTAGACCTAAGTTTGAGACTGTTACATGTGTGTCATTTACCACGTGGATGGTGTTGGCTGTGATGGCCCCACTGCGGTGCCAGGTCAGTGACTGTGACCCTCTCTTACCCACATAGCTCAGTATGGGTATCGCCCTTTACAAACAGGCAAGCATGAGTGGTTCCACCAGGGTCACGGTATCCCAAGATTCTCATTACTCACCTGAAGTGGTAGCAAGTTCATCCCCACTCTCAGGTAGGCAAAGACCACACGTGTTTTCATGGTTTTCCACTTTCATTATGCACATATCCGTAGTTTTTAAGCTCTTTTCTACCTCAGGTGCCTAACAATTGATCCTCATAGGAGAAAGAAGAAATCCTGGGCCCAGGCAGTCACAGACAGATGCCCCTCCCCATCCCCCAAAGACTGGGTTAGTAGCCGGGGCAACCTTCTGTTTCCAGATTTCCCTAACAATATTATCAAGAACTTGATACTCATTTGACTAATTACCAATTAACCAAGACCAACCTTTTAAGGATCTTTGACAATAACTTTTAAAAAAAAAATGTAAGATTCAGTTCCTTTTTTTGAATGAGGCGTGGTATGAATGTGTTCCATCATTGTTGAGCTGAAGTTTACACACGAGAAATGTATATTTCAACTCCGATGTCAGGACAGCTCGCAAGCACTAAGGGAACAATTAAGAATCCCCATTAAAAGCCCATAGCCTACTGAGAACTTCAGAGCCCCTCTCTGGCATACAAAAGTGCTAACAATAGCTGAATTAAAGGTTACGTACCACCCAACCGCAGGCTTTCGACAAATTATTACAGAAATAAAGAGCCACCAGTTAGGATTCAAAACCTAAATAAATAAAGCAGATAGCCACTTCCTTTAGTTTCTCTCGCAAGTAGGTCAGTGAGTCTAATAACAACAACAACCAAGAAGAAACTATTCCCATGTCTCTGAACTTTGAAAGGGACAGAGCATTTATACAGTGTAAGTATTCAGCCCATAATAACTCCTTGCTGTTGGTAGCATGCAGGCTGATCATCAGTTATAAAGTAAAATTGAACTATGCCAGGTAAACCTCTCTGCACCCCGGTCATAAAAGAGACACTTCAGATGAACTATCGCTGATGCAGGTATTATAGTGTCTGTGCCATGGGAGGTCCAGGAAGATGTTCGGGACGGCAAGCTGGTAAATGGGTTTTCAAGGGTATCATTCTAACACCCCACAGACATCATCGTCCTAGCCCCTTAACACAGACACTAGACAGTGTAATTATTTACTTCTATCATAATTTGCAGGCTAAACATGATAAGGTGAGGAAATCTACTCTGCCGGTTGTTTTATTAATCGTGACGCAGGAGACCTCCTTGTGAGATGGCCTCAAGACAAGGCAGTCTGATGGCATAGAACCAAGGGACAATGTTCCAGCAGAGGCATTTTCTAAGATGGATCTACACGAACCTTTGCTTCCCCACAAACTCATGTGACTAGCAATCAAAATGTTCTTAGGGATATTTTGTACAGAATTACTCATGCTCAGTATTTTTCAGTTTAAAAGGGGAAAACAAACACTGACCAGAGCCCATAGTTCTTTTTTTTTTCTTTTTTCTTTCTTTCTTTTTTTTTTTTTTTATTAACTTGAGTATTTCTTATATACATTTCGAAAGTGTTATTCCCTTTCCCGGTTTCCGGGCAAACATCCCCTAATCCCTCCCCCCCTTCTGTATGGGCGTTCCCCCCATCCTCCCCCATTACCACCCTCCCCAACAATCACGTTCACTGGGGGTTCAGTCTTAGCAGGGCCCAGGGCTTCCCTTCCACTGGTGCTCTTACTAGGATATTCATTGCTACCTATGAGGTCAGAGTCCAGGGTCAGTCCATGTATAGTCTTTAGGTAGTGGCTTAGTCCTGGAAGCTCTGGTTGCTTGGCATTGTTGTACATATGGGGTCTCGAGCCCTTCAAGCTCTTCCAGTTCTTTCTCTGATTCCTTCAATGGGGGTCCTGTTCTCAGTTCAGTGGTTTGCTGCTGGCATTTGCCTCTGTATTTGCTGTATTCTGGCTGTGTCTCTCAGGAGTGATCTGTTGTTTTGTTTTTCCTTTTTTTTTTTAATAAGGAAGTACAGAAGCAGGTATCTCTGTGTCTCCATGGAACCCGAAGTAAGGAGAAGTCAATGCAGTGTGCATGTCTTCAAAAAAACAATTATAAAATAAGTGACTTCTTTCCTATCAGTCCTGAAACACTGAGATCAAATAAATCAACATGTATGGTGCCCGTTTGCTGATTAAGACGGAGAAAGCCACCACTGCAGACTGCCCAAAATGGAAGATACTTGCGTTCCAGTATAGCCAAAGCCCCCAGTGTAATGAAGCGAGTTAGGAAAATTCACCCAAGTTTCCTTCCTTTGCCTGTGGGGTATATCTCAAAAAATGGCTAGGGTAGTTTCTTCATAGCACGGTAAGGAAACAAGGCTGCAAGTCTGGTAACCCAGTTATCGTTGTAGCCAAACCTACCTGAAAAACATCAACAGCCATGTTATGTATGACGTCCCATCCCACAGAGGAACATGCAACAGCAAGGATTTTTTTAGATTATATTCATGACCTTTTATCTAACTAGTCCTGGGGAGAAAGGGAAAGAAAAAAAACTACAAAAGGCAAACCAGTCAGCTACCCACAGAACCTAGCAAGCAAATGCTGTGAACTTGCGTGCCCGAAAGAAGACATGATGAACTCCAGCCCAGCATCACGTTGAGTGAGGTTCAGTTCAGGACATAAAATAAAATGAAAAGCCCAAACTAATTAGAGTGTAACGAGCAGTTCGTATGCCTTGTGTCATTTCCTCACGTGTAGTGGGTGCCGTATCCTCGAAATGAATGACTTCAAGCAGATCATCAGCGTGTACTGTGTTCAAGAATGCTAATCAGAAAGAAAAGGGTCTTTTATGACATGCTTGAAGAAAACAAGATTGATTGGAGCTTCTTGATCATAGCAGCGCCAGTGGGATGGCATTATCGCTATTAAATTTCACTGTTTCTGGGGAGCGTGGAGTGTCCTAATGAGACAGGCAGAAAGAAAGGAGTTCATTAGTACAAAGTTTGCTGAAGTTGATATGTCACTCGTCAAGTCCTGAGCTGCCACTCGGAAGAATAGTTAGAACCTGGATCTGAAAGTCACTCGTGGGTAACAGGTATGTGCCTTCTCTGGCCGCTGCTTCTCCCGGTTCAGCAAGCACATTAATGTTTAGGGCATTTCCAACTCTGGGTTTAGGGGAAGTTTAAGTATGCCAATTAAATATTTCATGGGAAAAAAAAACAGAACAAAAATTCAATTTTCATACAGTCCCAAAATGGTTCCCAGTGTACCACGTCCTCATGAGGATAAGATTAAACTGCAGAGAGCGAAAGGTTTGTAGAACCGAAATTGTATTCCATGTGGACGGTTCACTTTACCATCTTTCGTCTACTCTGCATTTCTCATTCCTACCTTTTTCTGGCAGCATTGCCAAACTGGATTCGGGAGGGTTTGGTCCAGACAAGTACGGGCAGATCCTGGGAGAAGGGGGTGAGAATATTTTTGTTCTAAATTTCATTTGCTGGGCACTCTCGGCAGTGTGCTAGTCTTCTCTGTGTTTCTGATCCCTACTGGGGAGACTTGTCCCTCAGTGTTCTTAGAGACAAGAGGGTGGCTCTCCTCTCTCAGCTATGAGAGTCAGGTTTTCTCTTTGTGTCCCAGCTCATGTCTCTCGCCCTACAGATGGCAGAAAAGGAACAGCATAAATCTCTTTCAGACTTGTGACTATCAGTAGTCCCTGAACATTTGAATGGTCGTGCACTTCTAACCTTCCATGGATCTTCTCTGAGAAACTTGATACACAATTTGCACTTTTATACCATACTTAACACCAAACTTTTGATATTTTTGACTAAACAAACTAAGTCCCTTTAGCAGTATATCTGTTTTTAAAATACAGAAAAAAAAGTACTCAGTAAGATTTAAAAAAAAAATAAAAGAATGTTATGAATTGTGAGATGTCGGGCTTAGGAAAAGAAAACCATTTACCTAACCACTCCTGTTTTCCCTCCCAGGAGCTGGTAGACAACTTGAGCCAACCAGAGAGGCAACTGTCATTTACCTATCCACATGGTGGGAGGTTTCTGCTCAGTGATCTGGTAAGTATAAATTATTCTCTCCTGTGATGCTGGCCTTCCACAAGCAGTGCAGCCGCAAACTGTATTAAAAGGCTGTGGTTTGGTCATTAGCAGCTAATAGTGGTTTTTTAAACACAAATACCCACACTTGCTGTTCTGCAGTTACTTACACTTATATCTAAAAATATTAATGCAGGTAGTCCTCAGTGTTTACCAACACCACAACCTCAGAAGCCTGTTTTGAAGTTTCCCGTCCCACACACAGAACATTGTATGCATCAGAAGTACCCACCAGAGGGCCAGCATACTAAATTATCCAGGTTGAAAACAATGGAAACACACACACCTCTGTTTCAGTGTGGAAGATTAGTCTAGCAACTTTGGCTCTAGCAATGTATTATTGAATTCCATCTTTAAAATAAGGGCTGAGGAGCTGAGGGGGATTACAACCCTATAAGAAGAACAATGTCAACTAACTGGACCACCCAGAGTTTCCATGAACTAAACCACCAACCAAAGAGTATGCCCCGAGGGAGCTCCATACATAT
Source organism: Rattus rattus (assembly GCF_011064425.1). Classification (NCBI taxonomy): domain Eukaryota; kingdom Metazoa; phylum Chordata; class Mammalia; order Rodentia; family Muridae; genus Rattus; species Rattus rattus. Next base: position 22,092,378 of record NC_046158.1, read on the forward strand.
GTAGCAGAAGATGGCCTTATCTGACAATGGAGGGAGGGATGCTTGATGCCTCAGCATAGGGGGGTGCTACAGGGATGAGGCAGGAGCTGGTGAACGGATGGAGACGCACCCTCAGAGAGGCAAAGGGGAAGAGGGCAGAATGGAATGAGGTTTGGTGGAGGGGTAACCTGGCAGGGGGGTACCATTTGAAATGTAAGCGAGTAAAACGATTAATTTTTAAAAAGCCAATAAACACCCAAATCCGTGTAGTTTCTTAGCTCAATATTTGTATGTCACCTTTTCCCCACCCATCTCACATACCCTGCCTGAATTTGATTTCACTAGCACATAAGAACATAAATATTGCATATGTTAATGAGATAGCAGGTATGCATTGAGCAATGTTGAAATGAGGACACTGGGTTAAATATTTCTGCCTCTTCAAAAGTTTATCATATCTTTATAGTGAAAGCTTTCAAATGTCTTTATCCTGTCTTTTGAAACATATGTAATATCATTGTTATCTATAGCCACCTACCATCACACAGCTAACAGTAACCTCTCCTATTGATTAACTTTTCTGTGTTACTGTAACTCCTTGCATTAGATATGCCCAAATAACATTATGAATTTAAAATATTTAAAAGCAATCTTGAGGTAAGGGACCTTATTCACGGCATTTTCCTCTAGAGCTTAAAAATCCAATGAAGATTAGAATCCCGTAGATAAAATTTCATCCACACAGAAGCTGAGAAATCTAGTAATCCTGATCCATTCAGGCTGGGTCTGAAAGACTATGTTTTGGGCAACTAATTCTTCCAAGCAAAATACTAAAGACACAGAATTTGAATAACAAAAATATAATTCCTTATAGCCCTGGAGACTAGAAGTCTGAGGCCAAGGTATCACCAGAGTTGGCTTTCCATGAAGCCTTCTTGTGACTCACAGATGACATTCTTCCCCTGTGTCCTTACATATCATCCCTTTCAATCTGTTCTGTCTCTGTTCTAATCTCTCTTTTATAAGAACACAAATAAGAATGCACTGGGACACACCGAAATGACCTATTTTTACTTAATTGCCTCTTTAAAGATTCTATCTCCAAAGAGTCACAGTCTGAGGGTCTGGGACTTGGGGTTTCACATATAAATTCTGAAAAGATCCAAGAGTGGCTTTGTTAACCCAACCTCCATGAACTTGACCTGAAGGAGGTTCAGGTATCCAGTATCCTCACTAGAAAAGGTCCTCCACAGCTCTGCCCGAACTCCTTAGAGCAGCTCATGAACTGTTCACGTTGTATTATGATCCACAAAACATTCAAGTCCCATGTAGTAACTTCCACATGAGTCTGCTTTTAAATAGAGAATAACTATTAGTTAAAAAGAATTCCAATTTTTTTTAAAAACTTCGAACACCAGCTAAACAAAACAAAGTGGTATTTTCATTTTCTTCGAAATTGCATCCCAAACTAAGCCACCAAAGTCACCATCCTTTGTTCCTCAGTCTTCTGCTCTTCTCAACTGTCTTCATCAACATCCAAGTCCACCAAACATTTTCTATATTATTGTGCCTTTATTGAGTGGCAGTGGGGGGCTACATACAAAGAGGCTGCTAAAAGTTAGTAAGTAGTACTCACATACAGATCTCCAACCCAGAGCTGTTAGAAATTATGTTTATGATTCAATAAATGGGATTTTTGACTATTGCCCAAACTGTGCCCCAGCATGACCTGGGTGAACTAATCCTGCTAGGGGTACTATTTTTGGATGTCATAAATCTCAGCTTCTGGCTATTTCTAGTCATTAAACATCCCATGGAACTTTTCATAACACTAAGGGGTTTTAATCCCCTGCTTCTGGCCAAATTCCAACTGGAATAATTATGTTCTGCTCACTGTACCTAAATTCTCCTATGAAAGCATGAGGGACACTTTTATTGTATCTTCTCCACAATTAAACTACAGTCCATTGAGTATGCTGTATAGATTTTAGCACGGTAGAATGCAAGTTTATATAATTCTGTAAGTTGCATTTCCAGTCAAACTCAATTCAGCCATTCCATTTCTTTGGGGTCTTCAAAATAATTTGTGTGCTAAAATAAAGTCAATCAGTACTAATTGTTATAGCATCCTCAATGGCGGGGATCAGAACCCAGGAATCCCCCCTATGAGTCCCTTTTCTAACAGCAGGAAAATAGAGGATCGCTGCCTGAATTTCATTATTGCTCACATGGTTGTTTGGGAATTCAGTTTCAACTCAGAAACACACAAAATGTTACAGGCAACTTGAATTCATTAGCTTCCTTTGATTATGTGGGAAGTTAAGAAGAATGAAAGCCTGGTCTTCCAGGACACCATATCCTCATGACTGAAGTTTCCAGTTTGTAGTTGTAGAGGGAAAAGAATATCAATTTTTCAAAGGTCTAACCACCTAATATTCAAAAGATAAACAAAGTGATCTCTTTGAGGAGTTCCTAAAGCCTAAAAGGCCTTTAAACAGGCCACGAAGAACAGCTGCTCTCACCACCAGAGAAGGGATCTGGCAGGCATCTAGTCTCAGGGTAAAGGGCTGGAAACACTAGCACAGATGAAGGCAACAGTGGAAAACAGGGATGGAGACATCAGCCGGAAGAACACAGTGATGAAGATGCTAGTGGTCCCCAGGTTCAGCTTCCCAGATGAAAAGAACTCTCAACTTGCTCTCATAAAACATCCATAGAGATGTAGCTCTTTGCTTTCACTGCCATTCAAATGCCCTGACAGGTTTTGAATACTGTAGATCAAGTAACCAGTGCTTTTTAGTTAGGACATAGGAAAGGTTCTTTGCAAACTGCTTTCCCAGTGTCCGGTTGGTGTTGATGTTTAGAGGTGGAGGAAATTCAAGTAGATGACCGAGGGGAGGTCTGTATCCTCATGATCCAGTGAAAATGAAGCAGCCAATCCAGGAAGAGGAGAAACCTAATGGTATCTTTTAATAAAGTTTATAACAAGAGTACAGAATTTATAATCCTAGCACCTGGGAGATGGGGGCAGGAGGGTTAGAAGTTCAACAGCATCCATGCTTACGTAGTGAGAACTTGACTCAAACAGAGAAAGAATATAGTGTCCGCTCACTGCACCGCCAACCTGTCTACACCTTGTAGCCATGACTCCCCTGTTCCTTGCACAGGGATAACGGAGACCAATTCTGTAACTTCAAAATTCAGCTACTTTGCAAGTTTTCTTTTCCTCATAATTCGGTTTACTGTTTAAAAAAAATAACATCTTCATATGCCCGAATAGAACTTAATGCTGAATGGATCCTCAAGTGCTAAACAGATTTTTCCTCCTGGCCAATAAGGCAGTAAATAGCTAGTCTTGCCAAATTAAGATGTTTAAGAAAGATTTTTATCTGAACAAAGAAATCTTAGGAAAATAGCTACATGGCTTTAATGAAATAATATATATTTAGTGCTTTATTGTTCTCATGCTCTCAGGAGTCTTCAGTCTTTCTCAAGAAAAAAAAAATCAAATGAGATAACTATGAAAGTGTATTTGGTGAGAGCCTATGAGCTTTCTTATTTAAGCGATCTCCACCCTTCCCCTCTTCAAATTTTGAAGCCCTGTCATTAAAACTGCTACATACCCAGAAGGGCTGGCAGAATTGGGACTAGAATAAAATAAGATATGATTTGTAAAACCCATCTTTATATATTTGAATAAGGTATGCTCCCCTCTCTCTAACTTACTCTGTAAAATGGCTCTTATAGCAGTTGTTAACACCATCGTGTGATGAAGCAATGTGCTATCTCTCTGAGTAATATTTGCATTTTGGATCTCATTTCTAATTGTGGAATGAAATAATCTGTTCCAGATAAAAGAATTTTAACTTTAAGCCCAGAAATTATTTTTGAGCTCTATTTGATCACCTTTTTTTGGTAGCTTAAAAGGAAGATTCACAGACTAGTAGTTTTTCTTGAGAGAAGATCCTCGTCTTGCCAATTCTGCTTTATACAACTACATTGTTTTACATTATGTATGTTAATCAATGCACTTGGAGGCTGCGGGGAGCTGGGAGGACTGAAAAGTTTTTCTAACCCAATACCTTCAATGCTGAGTTTTTCAAATAATAAAATCTACAGCTGTCTCGTAACAAGTCTTTGATACAAACATCTCAGTGTTTCATAATGGCATTTCTTTCAGGAATCTGCAACAGTGGCATGGTAAGTAATTGCCTCAGGTATGTGCCTTTACGTTTAGACCATAGTCCAAAGATGCAGGCTTTGTTGTGATGCTATGGCCTGATTATGTTTTCTTAAGAATGGTCACCCTGTGCTGCATTGAAGTCATACTCTACTCTTTTCTCCTCGCTGGCCAGAGGAAAGATGTGCCTGATTACAGACTGGTGTCTGGAAAGAAATGCACAGTTTGTGAAAGACAGAAATCCATAGTTGCACAAAAAGATGCTACTCTGGTTTTAATTGGTCCATTTCTCCAACAAGGAGTTAATTCATACAAATAATCACACACCTCCATTAAGATGATGTTGTTACTGGCCTACTTCTTAAAAGGTCAGTTATAACATACGATCCAGTTATCAAACAAGTGTTCAAACAAGTACTCTTTTAAGCTACTCAAGATTATATGGAGTTATTCAAGGATGGCAAGAATAAATTACCCAAGCAGAGGTGTGAGATTCATTCTGACTAGTAATAGACACCAGCTAGACCCTGAGTTGATCTAAAAGGCTTCACATTCCAAAGCCAGAGTTCTGATGTGACAGAAATTATATTTTAATGAATGTATATGATGTCAATTCCTGTTGTCATGTGGATCCATGATGCCATTTCCACGTAATTGAGTCATAAAGGCTTTCATACTCCCCTATTAAAACACTGTTAGCATTTGACCAGGCTATTAGATCCTACAGCCAAGAAAAGCAGAAGTTCAAATGTATGATCTACATATCTCTTATGCTATGGTAGAAATGAGCTGAACATGCTTTCAAGAAAAAGACTACAGCTGTCTTATTAGATAACAAACAAAATGTTGATGATTCACAATGGAAGAATTTAGAAGGTAAAGGAAATACAAGCATGTGTTATAAATATGTATCTTGAGAAGTCTAGGTGGGGTCATTCCTATGGGAGCACTGATGTCATAATCTTATCATTGTTGTTAATTGTAGCACATTTGTCTACGAAGGATGTCTTATGGGAAGTAGAACTAGAGTGTTTTGCGTGTAAGGATGCCCACTGATCAAATAACACACAGCCAGGAGCGAGGAATGATCTATCAGAGAGAGAGAGAGAGAGAGAGAGAGAGAGAGAGAGAGAGAGAGAGAGAGAGAGAGAGGAGGGAGAGGGGAAAGGAGAGAAGGAGGGAGGGAGGAGGGAGGGAAGGAGGGAGGGAGGGAGGGAGGAAAAGGAAGGAGTGATGGCTTTCTGTGAAGAGCTAGCATGAATAGAGTTGGAGTAGCCATCTTTGTTGGATCATTCTTAGAACCACTAAGCTGAGAAATCCTGTCAACTGTCCTTTTTTGATTGGATATTTTTGTGAAATCAAAATAACTTGATAAAACAAGAATTTTTCCGTGGCTCCCTGCTTTCAATCTTAGAAGTCCCCAAGCTTTAAGGAAGAAAATCTTTTGACTCTCTCAAGTGGAACATGTCTATAATCCCAGCATTCAGAAGGCTGAGACAGGAGGGTCAACATTTCAAGACCACCTTAATTTACATAGTGAATCCCTGGCCAGTATGTGCTATGTGAGAGACACTATTTCAAAAAAAATTAACAAATTAAATCTAAAATGCTAAATTCATCTGGTGTTTCCCTTAAAAGAAAAGCACACATGATGGATATAAGATTAATTTAATGTTCAGATGCCAGAAATAACACCAAAAACAATTAGCATCCAATTTTTTAAAATGTTACTTAGAGATTAACTTATATAAACATTATGTATTAATGTGCTTTACCCTTCACTATAGTTTATTGGACAATGAAAACATGGGTACAATTCTAGCCCAAAGGATCCGAAATACAAACACGCATGCCACTCTGGCTAAAGATAGTTGCAATGCCGTCGGAATGATGTGCTTTATTTTTTCAGAAGCATCAGCCCAAGGCATTTGCAAATGTGCCAAACTCTCCCAAACTTTTTGCAAAGAAAAAAAAATGTTTGAAGATAGAAATAGAAAGCTATGCTGTAAACTAAAAGCAGCCTTGCAAAGCAATTACGTGCCCACTTCTCAGGGTGATGAATGACACTTGCTCATACTTTCTCTCCTGCTTCTATGACTTCTGGGAAGATTATAGGTAATCTTTCCACTGATAGGAGTCATGTCGCATCAGGGTGATAAGCGTCAGTCTGGAATAAAAGGACCCTGGATATGATCTGGAGCCAAAGCAGGTGCTAAGAGATTGTAGGCAGCTAAACTGTTGGGCTGAAAACAAGGGGTTCAGGGAGGTAGAGCAGAGACTCAACAAAGATCAGTGAAGATCCTGCCACTGCTACTGCAGCTGTGAGGAATAAAGCTCAACGCTGATCAAAATTGCAATTGACAACCTGAAGACAAATGGAGGGCCAGAGACAGACAGCTCCACGAGAAGGCTTGGCACCCACAAGTGTAGTCAGAGCAGCATGCAAGGAAAATGGGATGCAGATGGGGATTGACACAGCCAAGGCATGGTAAGAGAGAAGACTGTAAACCGAGTTGTCAGGTGAACTTCAGAGCGAGGTAGCAGGTACAAGGCCTTGTTGATTGTAGATGCTCAGAAATGGCCTCGCAGGATGTGTGTGAGGTTCCCTCTTCCTCAGCACGGTGTGACGTTGTTCCACAGTCACGCAACTCATGTGTCTTTGACCATCTATACCTTTCCTGTCCAGATGAACTGCAGTTTCTCGAAGACAATTCTCCAGCATGGAGAAACTCCCCTGGAGGCCCTGTGGTTTCATGCTTTTTCATAGTACATGTCTTTCCACCAACCTCCCAAGCAAAGATCTGAACAACCTTTCAGATATTAATTTTCACTATTTCTCATGCAGTTCACGGTTTTCTGATCGGAGAAAGTTATCTTTACCTTATGACGTCTACTTTAGTTTAAACCAAAGATGTCTAGCTCTTGACTAATAAACCATATCCTCTATGTCCATTGGGGCCAGGCAAAATTGCTTCTGACTCCTCAAAAGATTCTTTTCCTTTTTAAAGTTTAGAAACCTTATAGAGTTTCTTGTGAATATCAAGTCCAATCTCCCTCTGCTATAGGAAGCCCTGCTAAAGCAAGCTTGATCACTAGACTCAGTCTTCCCACTCTTTGTGGGTGAGCTCTTTCTAGAAATCTATTTTATATTATCTTTTCCCAAGCGGTTCCATTTATCTAGTCTCTACTTCTTACAGAAGACAAATAGCATTCCATTTATGACAGTGTCACAGACGTGTAGAGACTGCTTCCTCCTTGCTTAACCTTGTCTTCTAGAATCTAAACAACCCATCACTGTCTTATTTACATTACAAGATAATGTCTGTACTTTGTTTTGCCATACAGCCATCATTTTCTCTATACTCGCTATAAGCCAATGTTCTTCATTATGTAGTACCTAGACACAATATTCTACTATTAGCCATGCAAAAACCTATTGACCTCTTATGGTACACATGCAGTCATGGCGTTTTCCAGTCTGAGTATGCATGTGTACACATGGTAGTAAGGAAATAAAACATGATTTTAAGAGTAAATAGAAAAATGAAGTCAAGACAACCTCAAGAATGTATCAGAGCAAGGGACGCTCATACAGGCAAGTGTAATTTTCAACTAAGAGGAAATTAAGAGCTGACTAACCTGAGGTGGCTTTAAGAATAAAGAAAAAAGAAAATGGAGAACAATGGTATTCAACAAAAGGGAAGCTGACATCAGATCAGAAATGGAAACAACAATCTAAAATAAATCAATCATGATCCCAAGTCTTTTTTAATTGGATATTTTTAAATTTACATTTCAAATGTTATCCCTGTTCCCGGTTTGCCATCCATAAACTCCCTATCCCATTCCCCCTCCCGCCTCTTCTATGAGGGTGTTCCCCCACCCATCCACCCACCTCTTCTGCCTCCCTGCTCTGACATTCCCCTACACTGGGAGGTTGAGCCTTGGCAGGACCAAAGGCTTCTCCTCCTATTGGTGGCCAAAAAAGTCATGGCAGCTGGAGCCATGATGACCCCAAGTCTTAATCTTAACTAAAACAATGGTCACTCTACAACAGTAATGCATCAATGATAGATTGCTTTAGGGTGAGTTACCATGCACGCTCCCTGGGTGGGGCATCTATGTATAAAGTGCTATATCTGTCACTAAGGAGCTATATTAATGGAAATCAAGATGGGAGACCATAAAAAGAGGAAAGAGACAAAAAGCAGCATCACCACCTGCGAGGAGAAGCTCTCCTGAGTTATCAGTAGAGGTGATGGGGGAAGGTGGGAGTCGCTGTGTGAGTGGTCAGACATATTTGCTGCTGCAGAGTCTGCAGATGAAACCACTCATGACAGGCCCAAGTCCAGTGCAGTTAGCCACACTGGCATATGATTTCTAGAAGATGCTGCAGTCCTGCATTTCACTTCTGCTGCCCACGAGAACAACTTATTTGTTTGTCCTGGTAAGAGGTTCCTCTCAGAGAGGCATTTGCCCTGCTTAAGAATTAAGCATTTGTCCAGAGGAAGAAGAGCAGACAATACTGAAAGATCAAACCAGGTATAGAAAGCTCTGGAAGCATAGGCAAGTCCACCAATCAAGGATTAGGAAAACTCCCAGTTATGAGGCTAGAAGGCAGAGATCGGATCTCACAGGCTGTGGGCAGTGGTAATAACAAGGCAGGAGTCAGAAACCAGAGAATGGGATTCTAGGCAGACTCTAACATTAAGTGTAGATTCTAGGAGAGGGAGGAAAGCGGGAAGCAATAAATTAAAGAGTTAAATCGATATCGAGGGGCTAATGCTTAGTGTGAGGCACTGGGTAGAGATACTGGACACCTGCCTAGAATCAGAGTAGTCTCTGGTCCATGAAGACCCTACAGGCGCTTCCAGGAACCACTGCTCTGAGAGAAGGCAGATGGGGGGTAGTATGTAGGGACAATTCTGGCAGAATTTTACCAAGGCGGGGATTGGGGTAATTGAGAAGAAAAGAAAGGCAGGTCCAGAGCATTTCTACTAGTGTTTCTTAGTAATGGAAATAAAAACATCCCTAAAACAAAAAGGCAGTGGAAAGAAGAGTCACTCATGAAATTACCCATAATACCCCCCATCCAAGGGAAGAGAGGAGCCGGGTAAAGGGTAATGAACATGGTACCGCAAACCAGAACGTTAAAGTTGAAGCTTCTCAGGAGAGGGCAGGGCAGCCAGGATGCCTCAGGCTCAAGGCCTGTGTCTCAGCTCTCATTCTGCCACCATCATCTTGTAAACCCTAGCAAGTGTTTTTCTCTGGGCCTCCATCAGTTCAGTGATAAGGGAGACTCCTGGCTCCTTCTAGCTTGCAACCGATCAGCAATGAGTAGAGTACAGACATGTGAAAGAGAAGAAGAATCCTTTAGAAGAAGGATTTGGAGTACTTCAATATGCATAGCAGGTTATCAAGTAATGTAACCCAGGAATGGTGTCTGTGAGCTCGATGAGAATCAGCAAAGGGACCAGGAGAGGCCAGGAGAGGCCAGGAGAGGCCAGGAGAGGCCAGGAGAGGCCAGGAGAGGCCAGGAGAGGCCAGGAGAGCAATGGCTAGATTTGCTGTAAGGCCAATTTTACATTTTGGCTCTGCCTCTTAGAAGCATGGGACTTTGGACAAACTACTGGATCTCTGTACATCCATCCCCTCATCTGTAAGACGAGAGTAACGGTTGCCTTGAGATTTTCGTAAGAAAGTAAGAGATTAATGAGGAAAATCAATAGAGGGCACATGCATAACAAGTAACACCTTGCCCAGCCCATGGGGCAAACATCATACTTGAAGTAAATAAAAACATAGTTGAGAGTAAATTCTTTAAAACTCTCAGTGGCCTCCAAACAGTAGAGTATCATAATCTTTCTTGTAGGATCACTATCTCCAAGGGAAGGTAAAGAAAGCACTTAAGGGAAGGGAGTTTCCAGAAGAGGATAAGGTTGAGCGTTCATAGGGAGCAGGCAGGTATCTGAATGAGGAGATAGAGAAAAAAGGCAGAGGCCATTTGATAGTGAGCAGAGAGGAAGGCGACATTGAAGGCCCGTAGCTTGGGGAGTAAATTCCTAGGTTCCAAAGCCAGTACCTGAAGGCAGAGGCTTAGCAAATGTGCTCAGAAAAAGAAAACGGTTTGAAGAATTGAAGGTGGTCACAGAAATATGTGAAAAGGAAAGAGAATGGGAAAAGTCGAACGCTGAGGAAATCTCAGAAATGACAGGCAAGACTACTTCCTGACAAAGAAGGAACTTTGGACGGTAGAGAGGAAGGGGTATTTTCTTATACAATTTATGGAAGTTCTTATGAGCCTGCCATCTGTGTATATTATTTGTGAAAGCAAACCATTTACTACGGACAAAAGTAATAAAACTTGAAGAGTCCTTTACTTTAGCAGCATAGATACTAAACTGAAAGAGTACAGAGCAGATTCACACAGCTGTACAAGGATGGCAGGCAGAATTGCATGGTGTGGAATATTCTTTTAAAAGACAAATGTAGAAATCAGACGATTGATGAAGAAGAAGAGACCAGAGAAGAGAGGACAAGTATGAACAACATATACATATATAAAATGTTATAAATATGATCCTTTACGTATTAATTAAGCTTAATATACTATACATATACATACATACACACACATACATATATATATATCAGCAATGAGTATGTGTGTGTGTGTGTGTGTCCAAGCACACATACACACATGGAGGTCTTAGAAAGTCTATGGCCTAGTGGGATAGCTTGACCTATTAAGGTCTCATGAAAAGCAAGGCAAGTCACGTCCCCAGAAACTCATAAACCAAAAGGCCCAACCCAGAATTGGGTTGGCTTGTCATGTCTGTCTTAGACGTGTGGACAGGCATTCAGGTAGACTGTGTGGTGAGTGTGGGCTGCTATTGGGCATCGTCATGTGGGTTCATAGGCAATTACTCAGTTATTGCAATCCTTACCTTCCACCCTGACCTTACTCAATTCCCACCATGAGACTCTATGAAAAGGATACCATAATTTTATCCACTTTGCTGACAAACCAGAGCACATAGCTATAGCATCAGTCGTCTTCTATCACCAATGCATGCTGTGACCACAGAGTCCATTCCTCAGTAGCCATGTTCATACGGCTAAAAAATTATCGATATTTTATGGATAAATTTCAAGGTGAGAACCAACTATCAGAAAATGGCCTTGTGTTTTCCGTTCAGGTGGAGATACATTAATTCTATTTTCATAATAGTTTGTTCTGTGCCACAGACCATTTCCCCCTGAATTATTATTACTTTAGCATGTTTTAAAAATCTACCCACACGTTTCCGGTTGCACTGCAGAAAAATTAAAATAAGACGGGAACTTCGAATACAGAGCAAAAAAATCATATGAACTGTCAGTTTCCTGAGCATAGTATGGGAAAGTTTAGCTGTAAAGTCGTAAAATGTAACTGTAGCTTTAGTAACACCATTAAATATGTATACTGTGGGCTTTTTGACAATTGTATTAATCCCTTTACAAAGCCTTCAGATGTCCCATCACAGAAGCATGGATGCTGTTTTGATCTATTTATTACTCTTAAGTGTTCAGAGAACTGTCCCTATTTTCTAATTAACACTTTTAGAGATAAAAAGGCATGTATTAAATCAATCTGAATGATGGTTGTTTGTGAATCCCACAAGATAAGGCAATTTGCATGTTCACTTTGTACTTACAAACTAAATCTGCCGATCTCCAAAGCAGTCCCTTCGAATGTAAACCTTTTGTGTGTATTTGTAACTTGAAAGCAACTTTGGCCTACTAAGAAGCTGTACCAATTATCTAAAGGGCTTCATTACCAAACACAATTAAGATCCGATATTAGCCATTTTCGTATACTGTTTGCTGCAGAATTTGAAGAAACAACTTTTAAAATAGCCTGGATTACAGATTATTACCATCTAATGGGAGAGTGACGCAACTCGTCCCCCAACCCCAACCCCAGCAGTCAACTGCTTTCCAAAGTACCAGTGAGTAGCCAGTTGCCACTCACTCAGGGTAAAGTTGCTTTGATATGAATGAAATTGCTTGCTGATGAAACACACCTTTCAGCGACCTGTTTGAGTTGTGGCTGATGCTCTAGCTCGCTCTGTGATGGGAATTCCAGCTCTGGTACTAATGCACACTGGTGATTCATTATTGGATTTCCGTCCTGATGAGTCAGCAGTGTGTGATGTTTACCAAATTGGACCTTCGAGAACAATGGCACTTCTCCCATTATTCAGAAACCTTTGTTGCCAATACACGCTATTGTTTCCACATGGCTATGGTGTGGTGCGTTCACACTTGGGCCTCTCATCAGATAGGATTTCTTAGCTCTTCCAGGATCTGTCTTCATTAGACTTTACGTGCCCAATCAACTTTGAAACCACTTATAAAAGCCCACTCTTCAAAACATGAGACGGGGTCCTTTATCTTTCTAAACACTTCAACCTGGGTTCTCCCTTTGCCAAGTAAGTCAAGAAACCAGAAATATATCGTGTTAGCTAGTGAAAACGGCGTCTGATTTTTCTCTTTTCCCTCTAAGGGAAACAAAAGGCAATAGCTCACACCCATTGGTCTCTTTTGAACTGTTCTATTAGTGAGAAGACCTGAAAAAGCTGTCAGCACTAGACCAGGATGATAGCAGATGTGGCACTGACTTGTTTGCAAGGACAGAAGAGGGGTTTTTCTCTATTCAATAATTGTTTTCTTGCCCTTCCATTGCACAGCAGGTCCCGTTATAGGTGGTCTGGTCACTGCTGGGATAACTATAAACACGAGAGTCTTATCTCTGTAGAGTTGCTTTTTAGAAAAGCAGATGCACGAAAGGTAAGGTGTTGAAGCTATGTCATGCATGAAGCTATGTCAGGCCACAACCTCTCGAATCCTAGAAACAGCTACTAACCCAGAAGCACCCTAACTTCAAAAAGAAAGCTCACCAAGAACAGCCTACTCCAAGTCCCATTTGGGGCTCATTTTAAGAAACGCTTCCTCCTGCTTCAAACAGCAGCTCTCCCTGGGGCCCAGCTACAAATTCAACCTAGCCATCACAGAAATCTATCTTCTAAGTCAAAACTGAAATTCCCAGAAGATGCGTGTGTATGTGCCAGGTGGTCCAGGTATGTGAATGCTGCCCCATCCGTAGGTAAAGCAGCTGCACGTCTATGGGACCTCATCTGCCACTATTATTAGGTAATTAACAAAATCATATTGACTCATTATTATATAAGTGTTATAATGAAGGCAAGTAAGAACAAATAAATATATTAACAATTAAATCCTAAAGCAACGGCTCACAGCTTTTGGCTTTTGTTCTTACTGCAAAACACATGGCAACCGACATTCACACGTGGGACACAGCTCTGTAAATGTTTAAGGCTTTACACAATCCCCAGGAAGTTGGCTCCACTGCCGTCCGTCTCGTTCCCTCACCAGTAGCGCGGAAAAAGCGGCCGATGAGAAGTAAATCACTACAGCGCTAACCTCGAGGACGCTGTCCTGATTTGATTTTCAAATAAGTCACTTCGAAAATGATTATTAACCACAAATTATTTGTGAAACACCTCCTAAAGGATCGTGTGTGTGTGTGTGTCGCAACTGTGGGTCCAAAAACCACTCATCCATAGACGAAATTCTCTTACAGTAAGAGAATCATGTGTGCCCGGAACACAGGCATTTGTTATACTGGAAAATACCAGTAACGAAGCCAACCGGTGCTAGAACAGAGTACTTAATTTGCCTTATTACTACAGTCTTTCCCTCTGGGATTCTACTCTCTTTTCACGCCACAGAGAAGGTACAAGCAGGGAAGGTTGACTCTATCTAAAGCGGGTACTCCCTTTCTGGTGCGCAGTCTTTCCTGCGTCCGCTGACAGGGTGCTGATGTGCGGAAGGAGTTGCCTCAGGTTCCCGCACTGGCTGTGAGCACTCACTTCAATGGAAAGCTCTGTGGTCCCTGCCAACCTCTCTGCTCCACAGATGTCTCAGGACACAGCCCCACCCTTGCCGGGGCCCAGGAGTGGGATTTACAAAGGATCAACCCACCAGACTTGTTACCAAACTTATGGAGAACGTCAACAAAAGGTAGGAAGCTTGCTGACGTCAGTAAAACACATACCACGTCTGACACCAGCAAAAGCTTTCAAGAGACATCTTCAGTTTTGTCTTTAGGAGGACTTTTTTTTGTGGTTGTTGTTTTTCTGTGAATGGAGCCTTTGCTTACTTAGGGGTAAATGTGGTTTGTACATATTCGGTTAACCATGAGTCCTTCTGACAATGTAAACTAAAAGCACGTTTCCCTTCTCATTTAAATTCCATTATGCCTAATTAATTAATTAATAAAATAAAGATCTTAAGCAGAAGTGTAACAGGATCTAAGCATAGCCATACAGGGCTGCTGTGTAAACGGCACCACGATGTAAGGCCAGAGAGGGCCTGTCTCTGTGCTGTCTGGCCAGGCCCTTAGTGCCTGGGTGAAGACACAGCTGAGCGTGAGGGCAAATGGTTACACAAAACAGTACGACTGGCGAGCCTTATGGGCTTTTAAAATAATAGTAATCATTATTATAAAATTGAAAATATGTTCTGTGGAAAGGGGACTCACTGTGCACCAAGTCTATGCAACAAAACATTCCTTGTTGGGCCATAGCAAGTAAACGATAGTATTTTTGTTTAAAATTCTCACGATACTAAGAAAACCATAATCTAAAGCCATGTTTTTTTTTTTTTTTAAATTCAACAAGGGGAAAGTAGAGTGAATTGGAGGACTGTGAACGAGGTCCAAAATTGGGGGTAGGGGTGGGGAACCTGTAAGAAAAAGGAGAAAGAAATGAGGGATAAAGGACATAAAGGCAAAACAACAACAACAAAATCTGCAACAACAAAATCAACAACAGCAAAAACGTAAGGAAAAGGAGAGGTTAAGAGAGCAGAATAAAACACAAAAGTTCAGTCTATTAAAACAGCACGCACGCACGGCGGATCTGCAGAAAGTTAGGAAGTGCAGGTGTCTTTTTAATTGTGATACATTGGGAAAATTCACACTGTTAAATGAGCCTCTGATTCTCACTTCTACCTGCATGAAACAGAAACATACTGTTAGTATGCTGAGCTAAAAATCCAAAAGATGCCAAAAAGCAGTGCAGGCAGACGAAAGAGTTGCAAGAGTCTGCTGTCTTCTGCTCTTTGCGTAATGGACCGAAGAATCTGGAAGTTTCTAGTTCTCGCGGCACTAAGAGGATGCATACGTTGTATTCTCAGATCAGATCATAATAAGGTGTGTGTGTGCACAGGCCTCTGTGCAAAGCATGCATGTGGGGGGTCAAAGGACATCGGGTGCTAGCGTAGGGCACATTTTGTTGTTTCACTGCTGAGTCATGGCTAGCTGTCCCACCAGGTTCGAGGGATTCTCCTGTGTCCACCCACCATCTCACGGACATGCCTGGCTTTACAACGGTTCTGGGGAGGTGAGCTTGAGCCCTCATATTTTCTAGTAAGTACCTCACTCTCCTTGAGTCATCTCCAAAGGCCACCATTCTTTACATGTTGAAAATATTTGCAAGAGGTAGGAGAGCTTCCCTGCTGTTTTTACAAAGACAAATCATTTAAAGGTTAACTACTCACATCCAGGGCATGATCCCAGGGATTGGAAGTGAGCAAAACACCAAGAAAGTGATAAGAAAACTTGAAAAGGGTTGGTAGTTTCACAGAGGATAGGATCTAGGTTGTGGGAGAGAACAGCTTTGCCTGGTGAAGGAGACGTAAAAGAAACGCAGATATCTCACTGCCACTGTCCAGTGTCGACATATAAAGGACAAGTTAGTGTCTGTGCTGTGAATTAACTATTGTTTTATGAAGTTATGGTCTACAAGATGGCTTGCCGTCTCTGGAAGTGTGGGAAAGCAAATCCTTCCATGAATTGCAAACTGCTTTTGTACCCTAAACCATTAGCACCCTAAACCATTAGCACTGTAAGTGATTTTCTCAAAGGGGGTGTGACTTTAGAGACCAGTAGTTCATGCTGACCACATGGTTAGAAATTAAGACTTGAAAGATGTCTAACAGGTAGACTGATTTATATTTCTACAAGTGTCGATTGTTTATTCCTTTGTTTCTCCACACATCGACCTAAAATTGGGGAAAATATAGAAAAGACATGTATTAAGAATTTGCTTGTCTGCACTCCATTATGGAACAGTGCTTGCCCACATTTAAGGATTTATTTAAAGAGAATTTAAATATAAACAGATTCACATGCACGTGCATGCATAATGGAAGAACGAAAAGGAAGGAAACGTTATGTAATTTCCTTTCTCATTTTTTTTTTTTTGTGTGTGTGCAAAATACCACATCTGACTTGCATGGCTTGGGGGTTCTGGGTGTTAAACAGATAGTCTTCTCTTCTTATCAGTGTCCTCCACTGAGGAAAAGCGATGCTCTGTTTGTAATAACTGAGAGACGTGTGTGGATGTTTATTTCTGATCAGCCACAGTTACTAACAGTGATTTGTTGGCCGCTCTCTCTGTTCGGAGTTCGGCCCAAATTCCCAAAGGAAGCCCAGAATTGAAACCAAAGTGGCTCCTAGCGCATGCTGCACCTGGCCAGAGCCTCGGGAGCAGAGACGCAATTTTACTTCCTTTAACCCAGGAGTTAGCATCTGCTCCTACAATGTAAATGCATCCATAAATGTTCTGAGAGCTGAGCAGCATTATTACTCCTTTTTAGAATGCCTTTGTTATGCATATCGATATGTATTAACTATTAGCTATTATCTATCAAACACTATATATTATATATCGAACATTATATAATATTTGCTATATGGTATGCAACATATAACATTATATATTATGTATTATGAGCTATGTATTATGTATTATGGATTATGTGTCTATTATACATCATATATCATATATCATATCACATGTCTTATGTCATATATCACATATCATATGTCAATCATATATTATTAGCTGTTATGTATTAATTATTATATATTATTTATATTATATACTAAATTTGCCAAAGCTATCATTCACTAAATAACAACGAATGTGAGGGGTTGGTCCAACTTCTTATGAAAAATGGGCCTTCTTTCCTTAGGCTGATGAGACTCGGGGCAACATCGTGCCTGGGCAACCGAAATAAAAGTGCTGGAGGGGTAATGCGGCCTCTCTGGCTCCTTCTGAATCTCCGCCATGTTTGGTCTTTACAGCGCAGAACTTGGGCGCTGTCTCTTTATGTCCGTACAAAAGGGCATCTGGCACGGAGCAAGGCTTCTCTGGAGCTACCTAGTCTTAACCAAACACCCTCTGCCATTACACAATGTCTTCTATCTTTGCTTAGCAAACCCTCACTATGCCAATGAACCCCCTTCTCTTGTAAACACAAATGCAGGCTCCGCTCCCCTGTGCTTCTGTTGAGAAGCTGCTTCCCTGAAGAGAGGGCATCAGTAGATCCCAGGCACTTCCTCCCTGGGGAGAGTTTCAGGTCTGGCTACAGTCAGGACCCAGTCCTAAAGCTGCATGGAAGCGTCCTACCTCTCTAACCGCTGCAGAAACCAAGCCCTGAGACTAGCTGTAGTTCCTACTGAATATAATAACAGGATTTTAGGCAGGTTTGGCAAACATCGGAGTTCCACTGAATTGATAAACGTCAGACAAATGAGGAAGCCACCGAGTAGGGTACACATGGATCTGTCATCAATAGAACTGCAGATCAGATGGCGGCCGTGAACAGTTTTAGCCTGGCTCTTCCCTTCCTCTGCTCAAATGCACCAAATGAAGCGCCCATTTGCTGACTAGAAATTAACAGTTGAGGTCGGCCGATGATGCAGTGCAAAGAGGCCTGTTCTGTTCCTCTGTTGGCGGGTGAGCCATGCCAACCTTCACCTCTAAATAGCTACATACTTAATTATGTGATATTTAGAAACAAAATTTAGTCACAATCCAGTAATAACATGCGCCCTAAGCTGGGGTTGGGGGGGGGGGATCAGCAACTCAGAAACAGCAACAGCAGAACCTACGCAGCGTACTACCGTATGTAACGTAAAATAAAACACCCATTTAAAGGCAGATTATAATAAATTACGGTAGACTATAACCAACATACACTAATTTTTACAGAGCAGTATTGTTTCTCTACCTCACCATAAAACTCTAGGAAGATAGGAGCTAGCTTGCGCCAACAGAATAAAAACCGGAGTGAGAGAAGGTACAGTAGCCACTTTCTTGCAAACAAAACAATCTCTCCGTTCCTGCCATTTGTCTGGGCTCTTCCTCCAGGCAAGCCGGACAGCTGCACTGGTAGGTGTTTTAGTCATGGGTTGTAAGCCCCACCTGGGTAGATTTGTTTAGCAGACAGCTGGCAGAATTAAATACAAAGAATGGGCCACAAAACGCCTCCCCAAAAGGAAGGGGGTGGGGGGAAACACAGCCGAGAGAATACTTTTTAGATGTTTAGCCTTTTGGTGGTTTATGGACTTCTCTGAGCTTCTCCTTGTATAAATTCACATTCTCCATGTGTGTGCATCTCCTGGAAATTTTCCCTCGATTGTAGCTGTAGCGGAGGTAAAAAGATACATAAATGAACAAAACAAGGAAGCGGGTCTTAAATGACTGTGTGTGTGTGTGTGTGTGTGTGTGTGTGTGTGTGTGTGTGTGTGTGTGTGTGTGTGCTGTTAGAAACACCAAGTTTATAAATTCCCAAGAATGACATCAGTTTTAAATTACCTTTTTTTTATTTCTGCATTTTCTTTGCTATATTTTAAAGCCAATAAAATAGATTTTCTTCATCTGGAATGTTCTTTCTCACTTAAAGATAAGAAGGGGTCTAAATTGTGGGAATGGCATCCCTCGGCATCTGTTTCTCTCACAGACCTATCAAATATCTAATTTTTGGCGTGACTGCTGACTCCGACAGGGGGATGACAGAAACCAGCTTTGTGGGTTACATGTTTCACTTTTAATCTCATGGAATAAAACTCGGCACTAAAATGTCCGTTTGCATGGGACAATTTGATAGCCCCCACCCACCACCAAGAAGTCCAAGCAGAGGGACAGGGACATTAACCTAGGCTTACCACGCAGCATACACAGAAGTGTTCTGCATTTTATGCAACAGCCATGATGCACATCTGCCTTCAAGAGAGCCGCATTCCTCCCTGAATCAGGAGCTAAAAACAATAGAGATGCACGGCAGGAAGATAGCAGGGACCAGCCTTGACTGCAGAAGAGCAAGACAGCAGCTGACTTAACCACGGCCTGTGCGTATTTTGTCTCTTTCTATAAAAGGCTTTTGAAAGACCACCATGGGCTCACTGCTCAGCACTGGGGGGACCCAGGCTTTTCATTAAACACAGTAAATATAGAATGGAAGGTTCAAAAAACCCCAAACAGTTTGGATACAGTCCTTGTTGGAAGAAGTCCATGAAAATTGATTCCAACTGCTTGTAAATGAGCAAGGGGAGGGGCATGCTTGTTTTAAAGACAGTACCGCATGGCTGACAGGAAACGTTTATACAGTAGCTTCACTACCTCCTATGAGGTGGTATTCCACCTCAGTGGATGTCCACTCTAGAAAGTAGCTCAAATCTATTTGCATAACCTACGGAAATAGATTGCATATTAAAGACCAGCCCAGGGAAATGCTCTTCATCTCAGTACCTTGCACTTACTCACCAGAGGAAAAGCCGCGGTTGGCCCATGTCCACCCAGCCTATACGTCTCACCATGCAATGTAGACTTTATGGAGCCAGGCATGATCTGTTCACTACAGAGGTTGGTTCTCCCTAAGCACTGCTATCAATAGCATACATTTCAAGTGGAAAGGAAGCCTGCTCAGCCTTAATCCCCACAGCCCCAGTCAAGCAAGCACGGTCCCTGGGGAGGCTGCTGGGGCAAAGCAGTGTTATGACACATGCTTTCACATGGTTAGCAAAGTGGGGCTGATCCAAGACCAGGGAACCAGGCATGGAACCGTACAAAGTGAAGTCACTCCAAGCTCCTAGATGATGGTTAAAGAGCATTCAATCCTTCTATCATCTAACAAGGACTGCGGTTAATTGGATAGACACAATCCCATCTCTAACCAGATTGTTACAGGACTGCACGTCGTCCTTTGTATCTCGGTGGCTTGGCAGTATTAAGAGCTATGAGAAAAACCCTTCTGAGGGGGCCACTCGGCTTTCATTTTTGTCTTCACACAGGTCCCCCCTACCTACCCCCCAACTAAAAGGACTCCCTCATACATGTACAACCTGAGTCTGGACTCTTCGATGCACATTTCGTCCAAACCCATTGAGTCCATCACAGGCACATTTTTGGTAAAAGCAAGTTCATTCTTTACTTTTTTCCCCCCCCCCGGATACTTTGTTGAAGAGCCTTTTAATTGTGCACTGACCTTTAAGTTTTAATGTTCTAGCAAATACAATGTTAAACAGAGATAGATGATGTAGACTACTTCAAAAGCAAATATTCCAGAAAGACAAAAGAAGGACCTCAGAATGCTAATTCTATTCACTGAAGCCTATGAGAAGAAGATCTTTGGAATGGAGGTTAACGTACTGCCATGGGGAGGATGTTATAGCCTAAAACCAATCCACACCACCTCAGAATTTATCATAATATGTCGTACGTTGCGGTAAGGTATTACTTGTTGAGTGAAAAAAAAAGACTATGTATTTTTAGCAGGATTTCTTATTTCTTTTTAAATTGCTGGGACTAAATTTATAGCCTAGCAGAAACCTCCTCCAGCAGCTCGAGTTTCAAGGGAGGAATTGTAGTACTCCATCAGGTGTGTATTTCCCCCTTAGAGGACCAAGGGGGCTGCACACTCCGTATATTTACCCAGGCATCACCTTCCTGACGGTGAAATGTAACCAGCTCTTCGGCAGAATGGAGTGATCAGTGGGTGTCGGTAATACTGTGCTGTGAAGTGGAGAGAGGGAAAGAAGGCAGCTCATCCGAAGGAAACTACAGGGGGATTTTAGATCAGCAGAATGCAATTATCCACGTTGGAAGTGTTCCCAGACACCGAGGAGAACTCTAAAGGTGGGTAAACTGAATACCGCTTCTCCTCCGTTGCAGGACAAGCAAGCACATCCCTGACAGGACTGCTGCTGGTTCTATTTATTTGCCTTAACTTGATGAATAGTACTAGCCAAGTTCGCACTGTTGCCATAGGAACTGGAAGATTTAGACCATTTGATCAGAATTGGAGATATCATACCTACTGATGAGTACCCTATAGTCTTTACTTATCAAGAAACTGAGAGGTATTTTTAGAATCCTTCTAAAAACACGATATATGAGTCTACTAGGAGTTACCCAGGGAACCTCTACCTCTGCACCTCTGTGTGAGGCATGAATGAGTTCTGGCCAATCAAAGACAGAAATATGGACTTGAATTCTGACATGACCATAAGGTGCCTACACTTAATCTCCTTCCTTCTGATGGATCCATCTCACTGTCATTCATATGCCTGTAGAGACGATCCTCCTCTCCCTGACCCTTCATCAACCAAGATGTAAACTACTACAGTGAGATAGGCTAAAACATTTAACACCAGACTGTGAAATCATGTCAATAAGAAAATAAACTTTATAGTGCTAAAATTTGCAAATTTTTATCAAAGCCCTTAGAGTTGCCTTGACTAATTGTTTTAGTTAAATTTATGTTGCTTGATAAACACCATAATCGAGCATAAGCAACTTGGGGAGCAAAGAGTTTATTTCAGCTTATAGTTGCACTCCATCATGAAGGGAAGTCAAGACAGAAACTCAAACAGGACAGTAACCTGGGGGCAGGAACTGAAGCAGAAGCCATAGAGGGGAGCTTACTGCCTTGTTCCTTTTGACTTGTTCAGCCTCCTTTCTTTCTTTTCTTTCTTTTCTATTCTTTTCATCTCTCTCTCTCCTCTCTCTCTCTCTCTCTCTCTCTCTCTCCTCATTCTTCCTCCCCTTCTTCATCCCCCTCTGGAACAAAAATGTATGTAAATTACCTACTAGTAAATTGTATGATAAAATGGGTTTGCTTAGTTAAACATTTTCGAGGATATAAATTTCTTTTTTACTATTTAAAGTGGTTTTTCATACATTACATTTTGATCGTGTTTTTTCCTGCCCAAACCCCACATCCCTACCCACCCAACTTCATGCCGCTCACCTCAAAAAAATTTAAATGAAAGCAAACAAACAAAAACAATACAATAAAAATTGCCAAAACAGAAAGACACACACACACACACACACACACACACACACACACACACACACACACACACACACACACACACACACACACACACACACACACACACACACACACACGGCAGCTCTTTTGGGTTAGCCAACTACTTGTAGACATGGGGCCTGCCCTGGAGTGTGGTTGATGTATGGAGTGACTCCGATGAAGAAAACCACTTTTCTCTTTGCCAACAGATATCAATTGCAAATGGCTTTGTGGTTAGGTGTGGCCATGTGTTCACTTCTTCCTCGCAGTGGGGGGACCTATCTGGTTTGAACCCGTAGGTCTTACGCTCACTGCCACAGTCACTGTGAGTTCATTGTACATCAGTCCTGCTGTGTCTAGAAGATGCTCGTATCCTGCCATCACCCACCACCTCTGCCTCTAACAGTCTTTCTGCCTCTTCTGCTTGGATCCCTGAGCCTGACGGGAAGGGATGTGATGAAGACATCCCATCTAGAACTGAGCTTTCTTATACAACCAAGTGTCGCATGCCCATGGATGTCCCTACCAACCATGTGCCAAGTCTGCCCACATCAATCATTACTTAAGAAAATGTAACACAGCCTGATAACAGGCAGTTCTTCAGTTGGGAGTCCCTCTTCCCAGCTTGACTAGATTTGTTTCAAACTGTCAATAACAAGCCAGCATATTATTTAACAGTAATGATGAAAATGAAATTCTTTTGAATTCCAAAAAGTGGAAAAAACAAACAAACAAACAAACTAGAAATGTCATTCAGTAACCCAAGGACGTGGCAAAAAGCACTCTGGTTCATTGCTTGTAGGAATATAAAACTTTTATTAATGTTCTAAGGGGCAGTGTGGTCACAACACATTAACCTGTGTGAGTTTTGTTACTTTGGGCATCATCACGATGTAATTCAGGACAGAAGCAACTTAAGGGAGGGAGAGTTTCTTTTGGCTCACGGCTTTAGAGGTTTTCAGTCCACAGTGGCGACGGCATGATTGCAAGGCAACAGGCGATGGGAGCAGGTAGCAGCAACGTTGGCTCAATGGGAAAGAGAGATGGAACAGAAAAGGGTCCAGGCTAAGCTGCAAGGTCTGTTCTTAGTGACCCACCTCTGTCAGTCAGGCCGGTTCCTAAGAAATTCACAGTCTCCTCATACCACAGCTCCAGCTGGGAACTAAGCATCCAAACACACAAGCCAGAGCTGGAGAACAAGACATTTCAGGCTCTGTCTATGCTATTTACAAAGACAACGCTTAATTCTGACACTTTAACTTGATATATTGTACAACTAGAAACTGTCCTGAAGCAAAGTTCACATCTAGTGGCCAAGATTTTTGTTTCTCAAGACACGGAGTCACATACATGTAAATAGTAGCAGATAAACTCCTAACTAAGCCTTGGTGTTGTCCTAGCCCTCAGCTCCTTGAAATGGTCCTTGGGGGTAGGGAGTAAGAAAATATAGAATCAACGACACAGACTCTGGTAAGCAGGTGAGAAGCAGAAGCACTCATTCACTGTTGTAATGAGGAATGCCTTTATACACTGCCCAGGTTCCCTCTATTGGCAACTGTTCATTCCTTGCAGCTAGCACAAACGGATTGGCTAGGTTCCAGCGTTACTAAATACTGAAGCACCTACTGTGCATGTATGGGTCATTGCAGGCCCTGCCAGTCAGAGCCTGCTGCATAACCACTCCTCTTACACATTCACCCCTTTTTGTTTAAAAGTTGGCAGCTTAGTGATAGCCAGAGTTCTTTCTGTGCTCTGACCTTGTTGACCCCACCTCAGGGGGTGACCAGCATAGGAATAATGCCTGTCCTAGGTTGTCCCAGCTATTGGGGTCTTACCCATCATTGTCATTGACTACCAGCTCTGGAAGGTCAGTCTCCCTAGAGAGCATGCCCGGGTGGAGTAGGTCTGCCTATTGGGAAACCTTTCTTATTTCCGAGCACCATGCCTATATAACCTCAGGAGGGCCCTGTTCCAGGGCCACCAGCACTTGGAATATAGTCTTATTGATGGAGTGCTGGCAAGTCATATGCTGCATAAAACACTGAAAAAATATTACTCAAAACAGAATACCCCCTAACATTGAATAAGTGACTATCCAAGAGGGATCAAAGAGTCTTTTAAGGTGTCCCATACTTTAGTGATAAAGCTCACTTCAAAGGACATAGCCAGCGGTCTTGTGAAGTTTAACTTATGCATTTGTTCCCTGAGGATTACAGAATAATTGAGGAACTTGGTGGACCATGTCTCCTTGATGTAATGGGCCAACTTCAGCCTCTCTGAGGTGGAATTACATACCTGGTAGGGGGTCAGGCAAAAAGACCTTTAGGGTCACACAAGAAGAGACATGTCCTATACCATTTCAAGTTTTTCTGACAACAGGTCAACCCGTTGCAAAACATACCTTGGCACAGCTTTATTAGAGAACACCAAGCAGCCAGCAAAACCTGTATGTACTGTATATATGTGAATAGTTCAGTCATTTATTTACTCAATAAACTAATGTTTCTTGAGCACCTACTATGTTGCTAGACTTATTCTAGACTCTAGAAATATAACTAGGAATCACAAAAAAGCTGCGCCCCTGCTCTTAAGATGCTTGTACTTTTAGGAGATTAAACAATGTCCAAGAAACAGATCAGTTGCTAGAATAACAACTAGTACTAACAAATTGAGACCATGCTCCCTTGAGAATTTAAAGTAAATAGCAACCCCCACAGGCACTATACTATCAGAGCTTGGGTCCTCAGACACATATTTAACAATACCCCACATAGGGAATTAGAAAGGAAGAGCTAGAAAAAAATATTGAAACTCTAATATATGCATATGACTTTTTATAATCATGAGCAACTCGAGTCCTTAAAACATATACATTCACTGCACCATCTATGTACGAACTTGAAACATTAAATGGACACAGCACACAGGGAAAGGATCAACTGACACGGGGTTCAGATGTAATTAGGCAGCCAACCAGGAGCCCCTCCTTGACAGATTTTATTGTTTCAAATCAAGCAACGTTCTACAAAGTGATTTAAATTATTTAAAAGAGAGCATTATTTTTGTTTTGTTTTGTTTTTTTAAGTTAAAAGAATAAAAGGAAGTGATGGGCTTGGATGGAAACCAACCACTAGTATGGCAATGGAAACAGGAAGTGTGTGATGAATCAAACTCACAGGGCTGCAAGTGCACAGAGAGGGAGTGGGTGGAAACTGAAGGCCAAGAGTAGCCTATACAACCTTTTCAGGGTGATAGTCCACGGATGTGTGTAATCCCAGTCCTCCTAAGGCAAGATGAAACGCAGGACAGGAGAACCCCTGGCAGCTCAGGGGCCAGTTCCCATGGTGTACACAGTGGCAAATGGCAACAAGATTCACTCTCAAGCAACACAGAGCAAGAGGATTGACATCAGGGATTACTTACTTTCTGACCTCCACACATGCACAAACACAGCACAAATACAGGCACACAACACACACGCAAACATCACTGCCACAGCCGCCACCGCCACCATCACCACCCCTCATACAAAAATAGATTAATTAACGAAACATGTTTTTTATTTCACATAGTAAGCAATTTCTCTTCAGGGCAAACATACATCATCTAGCAGGATGTGCAAGCATGTCGATTCTCATGAGGTCAGTCCACGTGAAAGTGTCAACTGTTGGCCATGTACCATAGCGTTACTAATGATTATTTCTAGGTTATGGATTTAAGATTACTTATGTATGAGTCTCAATACGTTTCTGCTTTCTTAAAAATTTTCTGAGGACAGAATGGCTTAAGGACTTTTTTATTGTGAATTATATATATTAAAACAAAACTATACTGCTGCCTCTCTGCTTATTAGAATAATAAAGGAATAAGTAGGAGCCACCTACTTTAAGTACAACCATACCTCATCTTCACAGGTGGAAATACCATCAACAGCACCAAGTTCTTGACCCACATCCATATTGATCCCATTAGACCATCACCATGGCAGGGTTCTGATAATGCCTTTGGGCTCCTTGCCATGCGCCTTGAAGACAAACAAATCCTGGGAAATCTTAGCCCCATGAAAGAGTAGCCCCTCCACATAATACATTCACATCCATTCATTCAATCACTTCCTATTGGAGTCCCACAGATGGAGTGAAGTGTGCAGAGAGCACTACAGAGGCAGCCTAGTTCCACAAGGATGGAAAAGGGAACTTGTTCTTAACTAAACTCTACAAGTCTTTTGGCATTCTACATATAGGCTCAAGTTCTGGGCACACCCCACCAGAGCTAACTCCATTAGCTGTCAACAGTGCATAGCTCTGAATCAGAGGCTGGGAAGGAATCTAAGATATCTAGTCCATCACCCTCCCTTCAGGCCGTTTTCCAGAGAGATCGGTGTTTACTCAATTCATAAAGCTCTCCACTGATCCCAGAGAATAAGACAGAGATGTGTATATCCATGATGTTTTCTAACCAAGTGTGTAGTGTTGACCACCTCTACCGTCTCTGGCAGTTCGTAACACCTTTAAATTAAAAGTTACATTCACTGATGTCAGGGAATATAATTAAATGAAAACCCTCTACATTATATACTGTAATATCTCTTGCGGCTTTTGATAAAGAATTCACAAAGTGGCGTCACTAGTTTAAGACAAAAACTGAAGTACTAGTGATTTCCAGAATCTACTGTAGAGCCACCCATTCCATATTTACAACCTTAGTCACAAATAGTCAAGAGAAATTTAAGAAGTATCGCAACTTCATCTTCATGACTGGCGAAAAATACCTGTTCTCTGTCACTACATAGACTCATCTTTTTTGTATACAAAATAAGAACAATTGACTTTTCACCATTTGTATAGAGAAATGAAATGAGAAGGAATTCTAGCCAGACTTCATAAAAAAGTTTGGAAGCCTCAATCACTTAGCTTTCTTATTTACAAACCCTTGTTCTCGGTCTTTGCAGCTTATTGAAAGATGAATTACTTATGTTCCCTGATGTCCTATGAAATGCCTGCAGCACTTAGTGGCTACTAGTGGTGCTACTGGTTTGTGTTTCCAAGCCTAGGGCAAGGCTTGGAAATCAAGTCTTTAATCTTGACATTTCTGGTGAGGAAAGATGCCGTGTCTAGGCAGACATAGGAAAGAGCTGAAAAACAATGGTCATCCCATTTCTGAATGGAAGCACAGTCAGACTAACATATTTGAGACTGACCTATCAGAAACCTGCTCTGTGGGCAACCTTCAGACAGACCAGAGATATCAATGCCTCCAGCATCAGTCAGTCCCTTTTTTCCCCAGGTCATACAAGTGCCCCTGTCCTTAAATTTTCTTTGGATTCACTGCCAAAGACGTTAAAGATGGTGAGGCCTGTTTCTACAGCACATCTTTTTCTCAAAAGGTCCTTGAAGTGGGTCTGGCATTCAGGAGTTATTCCACAGCGACTTTATCCCAGATCGTGATGAAGGAAACTCACTGTTAGATGTCAGTCACTCTAAGGACTTTATAATAAAGTTTGCTGTCCTCTGTACAACAAGCGAGTGAAAACTGCCAAATACAGCAGTGCATTTCCTGTGCATAAATGGCCAGAAGAAAGTTATGGAAAACATATCTTTACATGAGTTATCTTGTTTCTTCTCTGAGAAGAGGGAAATGGAATACTTTTGAGTCAGATAGGATACAAAATGAATCCCACCAATGGTCTAGATACCATCACTATAGACAGGCCTTGCTGCTTGAAAGTAAGCATACATTACTCGTAGCTGCTGTAAGAGCTCTAAAACATTCCTAAGCCAGCTCAAGTCCAGAAGGTCCTGGCTGTGTAACAGAGTGGGAGTCTCCAAATGGTAGGGATAGGGAATGTAGAGGCTGAGACATGTGGTCTTTAATCCCCTGGAATAGAAAACCAAAAGTCAAACCAAGCTAGCATGTGTTTCTAGAAGCTTTCGGCAAAGGGAAAGCTATGGTTCCATGTCATCTTGGCAAAAGTGGACATCAGCATCCGTTAGTGCCTGAATTGTCATATGTAGAGTCCGTGGGACAAGGTAGAAATCGGTCTAGCCTTAGTGCACTGCATGGCAAGACCTGAGGAAAGAGGAAAGAGCATGGTCTGTGGACAACAGAAGGCAGACAAGCTGGCCTCTCACCACAGACAGGACAGACAAGGTAGACCAGGGCCAAAGAACCATGACAATCACAAGCAGGTCTGAAAGGGGGCAATAACCCGACATCTGGGAGTAGAGAGTCCAAGGCCTGCTCACTTCTCTCATGTGACCAGTGCACAACACCTTCTGAGTCTATACTGTGGCAGGCACTCCTTACCACTGTAGTCCCAGGGGTAGTGATTTCCTCGCACGCTGGGTAGAAATGAAACCATGCAGTCAACCTTTGCAGAGAGTTGGAAAACGAACTATAGATCTTGAGAAACACTGCTGCTTCTGATCACTTTCTTCCGTTCATTACAGTCTTGGGGAAGCGCACTGTGCCCTACAAACTCTAACATACTTCCTGTGTTAAGTGAGCCATGGTTTTCCTTTAAAACCCAGAATTCCCCATGAATGCTCGTCTCTACCACACCAACAAACAAATATACACACATAGGTACTTGTTCTCAGAAACATTTGCGTCTTTTGACCCAGTGTCCTTGGGAATATGCTCTGAAAAACATCTAAAAGGAATGTGTGTGCTTTGTAATGCAAAACATCAAACAAACATAAAATGTTATTGTTTGGTCATCTTGTACAGGAGCAAATGAGTAAAACGCCAGCATCATAAACCATTAATAAGTTACTGGCTTTTGAGCTGAGGGTTTAAATTTCTGGCAGTTTATACTACCTAAAAATGAATAATAAATAGTAAAAGGTAGAAATTATATCATCTTCTATTACTGCAGAATAACTTGTCTTTAGGAGTTTAGAGGAAGACTAACTTCTTGGCCACTATGCTCAAGTGGTGGCACAAACTGGCAGATGGGCCCTCTGTCATGATTTTGGAGTCACAGAGCATTTTCACTGTGATGTATTTCTCTCTATGGCGGTCTTTCAATCTCAAAGTATCTCTTTGCAGGGATTTTGAAGTTTCTTTCTGTCCCCAGCTTCCAAATCAGAAGCATGTGCTGAAGTTATCCTTGGTGTGGAAGAATCCTATCTTGGGAAGTTGCGGGGCGGGAGGCCGTGAATGTATTTGTGGGAGAAAAGTGGCCTTGGAGGATACTCTAGATATATAATAAGCAAACGAGTAAATAAACAGTTGTTTTAACAAGGAGCTCCTCAGAGTCTTGAATGTGTTGCTATAGACAACGGTCTCCTAATAACATTTCCATCAGACATAATGGGGCAGGCAAGATGGCTCAGTGGGTGAAGACACTGCCCAAGCCTGAGTTCAATCCCTAAAACCCACGAAGATGGAGGTGAATATAAGCAAGAGGACAAAGCTGTCCTCTGATCTCCACATACATGTAAGCCCTGACGCTCATACCCCTCAATAATAACTAATTAATTATGTTATTTTAAAACACATTAAACAAAACTTTTTTTTTTAAGCTAACTGAGTGTTTCTTATATACTTTTTTATTCCCTTTTGGAGTTTCTGTGCAAATTTCCCTTCCCCCTCCCTTCCTCCTCCTCCTCCTCCTCCTCCTCCCCCCTCCTCCTCCCCCCCAGTCTAGTTCACTTTCCTTCTCCTTTTGGGCTTCTTCTTTTGCTTCTTCTTATTCTTGCTTCCTTCTTCTTCTTCTTCTTCTTCTTCTTCTTCTTCTTCTTCTTCTTCTTCTTCTTCTTCTTCTTCTTCTTCTTCTTCTTCTTCTTCTTCTTCTTCTTTTCTTCTTCTTCTTCTTCTTCTTCTTCTTCTTCTTCTTCTTCTTCTTCTTCTTCTTCTTCTTCTTCTTCTTCTTCTTCTTCTTCTTCTTCTTCTTCTTCAAGCTATTCCTAAAGGTTAATGTAAGGTCAGATAAACTGATTTGAATTGTATTTCCTAATGGACTTACACACAGCAGTTTCCATAAATGAAGTTTCTTTAAGAACCTAAAGCTATGGGGAAGACATTTGTTATCCCTCCTTTACAAAAGGGAAAACTAAAGTTCACAGAAGTTAAAGGACGTGTCTTCCTGCAGGCAAGCGGCTAATACTGTTCCTGCTAAATCCAAAATGATTGCCCTCTACCACTCCCTTTGACCTTGAGCAGCCCTCACCCCACAAATCCCTCTCCTCCCAGGATGCCACGCCTACCCCAGAAATCAGCTGGGCATGAAGCACTCTGAGAAAACCCATTGGGAGTCTTATGTTTGTGGATTCGATTCTCTTGAAGGCTTGTGATTAAAAAAAAAAAAAAAAAAAGATCGTGCTATCCAATTTTTCCCACACATGCCACTTCTTAGCTACCCCAGCACTGAAGCCTGTGCAGTGTGGCCAATAATCATATCACCATTGTAATGAGTGGCAAATCCTATGTAATTTACACATTAAAGGAGGCTGAGATGCATGGAAAAACCCAGCCCCCATTTGTCTAATGAAATTAAAGCTCTTAGCCAAATACTGGTTCTGAAAAGAGATGTTTGGGAAGGCTCTCACACCCCTCCCTCTGAAGAAGAGGGTGAGTGCTCTTTATTCATGATCCTGCCTCTACCTAAATCAGTCCCACAAAAGGGACTTCTAAACCAGGGGGCCCTGTCTGGGGCTTGATTATACATAGCAGAGCAGAGACCAGGCAAGACTTAGGCATTTTGACTAGTTATTTTCAATAACAATTGGAGGGAAATAAAGCAGGAAAGATGTTCTGTGACTTGACAGGCAACACAGAACTGCCCTGCCTCCTCTACCACATGGCATAAAGGAAGGCTCAGAGCACACCTGAATTAGCAAGTTTTTAAAGGCCGCTCTCGTCTTCTGTGGTAACTGACCGTTATTGTGAAACGCAACCAATAATGTGTCTGCAGCAACCAAGCTGGGCTTAGTCTCCAGAATGACCCTTTGGTCCCATGACTGGGCATGAAAAGGTGGCTTCCTCTTGCCCTGAGGTGCTATCCAAATGTTTTGTGACTTCCCATGGCTTTGAAATATCTCCTAAAGTCATGATAAAGTGAAATTAAAAAAAAAAATGTAAAAAAAAAAAAAAGCCAAATACAGTTGAACTTTGGTGTGTTAAAGCCAAGAATCTTTTAATATGGAAAGTTTTATATAAGATGATCACATTTCATTCAGGAAAGATAAATGTGCAAATCCGTTGCAGAGTATGCAGGTCTAAGGTGACATGAAGCTGTACAGAGGCAAAAGCATGTGAAGATTCACAAAGGGTCTTTAGTCCTCACCAAGGGCAAAGGCTTTTGTTAAAAAGAAAATGACCACAGCTCATGCCCACACCCAGGACCCAGTAGAAAAGGGCATGCTGAGGAAACTGTCTCTATTCTCCTTACTCTTTGCAAATCTTGGATAGTCCAGACACCAGTTCCAACCTCATTTCTTACTACCGTCTCTCACTGCCAACCTATTTATGGGCCACACCCGTCTGTCTTCCTCAGTCACATCAAACTCTTTTCTGCTTGGAGAAATGTTTACCTACATTATCATTCCCCAAGATTCTCACACACGTACCACATTCTTATCCAAGAAAATCCTGTGGGTTCTAAACAAGCTCAAGTTCTAAATGTTCAAATACATTCACGTTGTACATTAGAATTTAATTGTCTTGGTTATTTTATTTGTTTTTTTGTTTTGTTTTGTTTTGTTTTCTAATTTAAGACCAGAGTTGTTTGGGAAGAGGAACCTCGATTGAGAAAATGCCTCTGTCAGATTGCCTGTAGGTGACTTTCTTGATTAAAAATTGATGTAGGTAGGCCATCCCATGAAGGACTGTCTCTAGGCAAGTGGTCTTCAGCTGTATAAAAAGTCAAGCTGACCTGCCAGAGCCCTACTGATACAGATGAGGATGCTTGCAGCTAACCATTGGACTGAACAAGGAGACCCCAATGAAGGAGTTAGAGAAAGGACTAAAGGAACTGAAAGGGTTTGCAACCTCATAGGAACAACAATATCAACAACCAGACTCCACCAGAGCTCCCTGGGACTAAAACACCAACCAATGAGTACACATGGAAGAACCCGTGGCTCCAGCCACACATGTAGCAGAGGATGGCATTGTCCAGCATCAAGAGGAGGAAAAGCCCTTGGTCCTGTGAAAGCTCGTTTCTCCAATGTAGGGGAGTGCCAGGGCATTGAGGTGGGGGGGGGGTATCCTCATAGAAGCAGGGAGACGAGGGTATTGAAGATGGGGGAGGGGATAACATTTGAAATGTAAAGACATAAACTATCCTGTGGGATGATGTCATACAGGTGAGGCAGGTACAAGATAGAATGAGGCCTGTCATTGGATGAGAAGGAAGGATGGGCGGGAGAAAAGTTTGAGGGAAGGGGAGGAGACTGGAACGGAAAAGACCGGATACTGGAGGAGACTGGGAGAAGCCGTTGTCGAGAGAACATGGAACATGGAAGCTGACATTAAGATTCCACTCTGTGTATTTACAGGTTGTCATGAATGTTCTTAAGGAATGGCTGTGTACAGGACTCTGTATGTTTAGGTGGGCAATTATATCTTATCAATTGGATCAGAGGTTATTGGGTTGTGTGCTCTTTCTTGTGGCGATTTGACGTTGGGAGTGTGTGTGGCGGCAGAGACACTGGGCCACCGCGGAGTTGGGATGTGTATTTCTGGCAAGATATCTACTAGATATCTTGGGGCACTGCGGTGCCGGACCTAGCGGGGTAAAAGACAGTCTTTTTTTTTTTTTTTTTTTTTTTTTTTTTTTTTTTTTTTTATAATTTTACAGCAACACTATCCAAGAAAAATAAAAAAAAATTAGGCTGAAAAAGGCCATGAGAAAAAGGCCAATTAATTAGCAGCATTCTACCAGGATCTGTGCTTCAGCGCCTGCCTCTAGGTTTCAATTCCTAACCTGATTTCCCTCTGTGATAGAACTGTTACTTGGCCATCTAAGATAAAACAAACCCTTTCCTCCCTATGCTGCTTCTCCTTATGGTCTTTATCATAGCAATAGAAACCTTAAAAGACAGAGATTGGTATCAGGCATGGGGTACTGGTGCCACACACCTGATCATGTGTTTTAGGAGTTTTGTGAAGGATTTTGTAACTTTGGGCTAGAAAGGCCATTGGAGGCTCCGAGCCCAGCAGGCTGCTCTTGTGGGAACTTGGAAGATAACATTGAAAGCAGTGCAAATGATGAAGGCCTGGCTTGTGAAGTTTCAGAGAGAAGCAAAGACTCTACCAGGGCTGTTTGAGTGATGTTTTGAATTAAGAACATGTGGTTCTGGTCATCTGGGGCTAAAGAATCAGCTGTGATTAACAATATATCAATGCCACTGAAGTGAAATCCGTGCTCTACTGGAAAAATTGACGCCAGTTATGTGGAGCTGGGAAATCAGCTGTGATTAAGAAGAGACTAGCATAATTGAGCTGACACCTTCTGGGACTATTTCCTCAGGGTCAATACACAGAAGCTGTGGTCCAGAGGGGCTAATGTTGTATCTCATACTGTCAGTCAAACTGGGCAATGCTTAACAATTCCCCTGCAGGTACTGAGTTTTGAAGAGATTATGGAGAACATAATGGAGATTATGGATTATGAGATGAGGCCAAGAGACAACACTAGTAAAGATGTGAATCCTGGTTTCAATGGAAGCTGTAGGACTAAAAGGGGCATGTAGAGAAGTTGTGACTTGTCACTATGCTGTGGTGTCAGAGTCCTTGAAGAGATCCCAGTAGAGGCTATTGGTGAAGTTGAAGCTCCCTTACAGAAGAGACCCCCAAATTTTGGAGATTCCAGTGCCGTGGGAGGACCACCAAGGACAGCAGCAGCTATAAAGCAGAGCTGTCTTGAGCCTGTGACATTTTTATTCATTTGTGGATGGCAGAACCATAGAAGTGGAACTGCAGATACCATCTGAAGCCCAGAAGACGGTGAGTCTCAGATATTTTATTCAGAGCTTTATACTGTTGGACCTCAGGTTTGCTTTGATTTCAGTGTAACTGTGCCCTGGTTCTTTACTCTTAAAGTAAGAGAGTAAGTCGTTATCATCATTATCAGTATTGTTATTTTGGTTGGTATATCAGAGCCCATCATTAACAGACTGGATTTTTAGAAATCCTGGAATATTTAAAAGAGACTTTGGGCTTTCAAGTATTGAAAATTTTAAGACTGTAAGACATTTAAAATATAGAATGTCTATACTATTAATATTTGTGACCCTCCCTATCCTCAGGGATCATCGGTTGATACTGGTCCAGAAGGTATGGTGAAGAAGACACCCCGAGACCAGCTGCAGGGAGACAGATCAACTTTACTTGGGGTGATTCAAAGTGTATATAGATTTGTAAGGTGGGGGTAAGGGGTAGAAATATCCAGGGTGGGCAAAGGTCATTGGCTGAAGGCTTGAGGTACTGAAATGTCTCATGGGTGTGGGGAATATCAGGCGCTAGCTGAACTGGTTTGTATCAGGAGAAAGGACGATGAACCTGTAATCTAACTAAGGCTATGTGATATTCTGCATGTAGAGGCATGTTAGGGTTTCTTGAACTCCCCAGACAAGGTCAGAGAAGAAGTGCCAATGAAGGGAGTCCTCCATTCTATGCCAGGTTCAGAAGGCTATCTGGTCAATGGTAGACTTCGATCTTAATTAGCAGAGTTTCCCCACAAATATTAACATGCTATCTTGGGGACAAAAAAAAGGAAAGGTTATGGTTTAACAGTGATATGTTTGTGTGTCAAAAAAAAAGGGGGGGGGACCAGTTTTCCAGGATGATTTTGTTAGTTTGCCTGCTGGCTTGCTTGTTTTTGACACTGAGGAAAAAGAACGTCAAGAAAGAAAATACCTCCATCAGATTGCCTTTAGACAAGCAGAGGGGGCATGGTTTTTAATTAATGATTGATGGACCTAACCCATGGTAAGGGATACTTCTATCCCTGGGTTGATGGTTCTGGGTTCTATGAAAAAGCAGGTTGAATAAGCCATGAGGATCAAGCCAGAAATCAGTACTCCTCTATGGCCACTGCACCAGCTCCTGCCTCCAGGTTCCTGCCTTGAGTTCCTGCCCTGCCTTCCCTCAGTGACAGACTGTTACCTGGAAGTGTAAGCTGGAGTAAACCCTTTCCTCAGAAAGTTGGTTTTGGTCATGATCTTTATCACAGCAGTCGAAACCTAACTAGGATATAAGATAAAATGAAGATGGCTGTGCTGCCTTTAAGTAGTTACAATTTGTACTCGAAATAAATATTAGTGCTTGCAATTTTGCGATCTTCTTTCCATAAATTAATGCCAGTAACATTTTTTCCAGGCCTGAAATGCTATCTTGATGCCACAGACATCAGGTTTTATCTTCCCTAACAGATGAAACAGTCCTAGTCTCTCTATTCCAGTCGAGGCTGAATGTCATCACTTGCTCAGGAGAGGTATTTCCCAATTATCCGATGCAAAATAAAAACTCACTTCATACTCAGACTCTTTTTAGCATTACTGTTTTAACACTTCTCATAGTCTGAAGCTATCCAGTGTTGTGTGGTCCCATCTGTTTCTGTCTGAGAGAACGCAAACGCTGTAAGATAAAAGATTAACGATTTTCTTCACCATTGCAAACCAGTGTGTAGAATAGTGCCTGGTGTACAAAGAGTGGGTGCTCCATAATATTAATAAGTGAGTAACAAAATGAGTTTACCCTATTTTACTCTATTACAAGAGCAATTTAACTTAAGCTAATGTAATAACACTGTTATACTGGTGAGTGTGTGTGTGTGTGTGTGTGTGTGTGTGTGTGTGTGTGTGTATTAGGACTCATGTAATTAAAATGCAGTGATTTTAATAGTAACTACTCAAAATATATACCTGAGAAATACCTGCTGGCACAGCATAGGACCATTGGCAAACAAGGAAAAAATACTCTAGCTGTCACTTCTCTGAAGAATATTTTATAATGCCATCGTGCACCTCTATGGAATTTTGTTTCTCAGAAAGAGAATTCCAACAGTGTACAATGGCTCAGCTCTCACAGTACGTTAGAAGAAAGTACATCCCAAATCTAAATTTACAGACTATCAGATGAAATCCAACCTTCTCATTAAAATAATTTTAAGGTATATAATATCTTGGGCCATCAAAAGTCTATCATCTCAGAAAGTACAAAAAAAATAAATTCCAGCTTTGGAACAAATGCTTTTAAGTACAAACTGGAAATCTTGGTGCAGACTGTAAGACAGATGAGTGTGAAACTCACCAAGAAAGCTTCAGGTGAGAGACATGCATAAGGTTGCCCACCAGTGCATCAGGAGGAGACAAGACGCCATTATCAGAGCCTACACACAACCCTCATTACAGAGTAACTGTCAATCATCCTCAACAAATCACTTTCCTATTTTGAAATCTTTAGCTTAAACAGCATCTCCTGGTATTGTGATAGACATATTCCTGGGCCAAATGAATTTTATAAAATTGTAAGTTATAATTCTGAAATGCAAAGTAGTTCAACTCAACTACTGCATAATTCTGACTTAAGTAATTTGTGTGTAGTGTTATCTCTAAGTGACTTCATTATGTAAGTACAAAGGATAGCACTACTGTTCTGTAATGAAGAAACAGATACTCTGAGGGATTGTATGCCTATTTAGGACTGGCAAAACTCACGCAAACCAAAACAAAAAAATTATAATTGAAATCAAATATTTGTTTTTCTATCAAAGTACCCTAGTGTTCTAATACCTTTCTATGGCAGTTACTTACCAGATAATGTGTGATATTTAATTTTATGCGCCAGTTAAGAGTTACATTGGCTAACTGGTGTGTGTAAGAATTGTCTCTCTGTACGAGATGAGTATTTGAACCTGAGTAAAGAAACATTACCCTCACCAGTGTGGATAGACGTCATCCAATCTACTGGAGGATGACTGAACAAAACCAGAGAGGGAGAGGAAACTTTCTCCTCTTCTTCCACCAGGAAATCCAGCTTCTAATCTCAGAGATCAGAGTTCCTGTTTCTTTTCGTCTTTCATTTTACTTTATTTTATTTACTTTTTAATCACTTACTTTACATCCAGCTCACTGTCCCCTGCAGTCACCCCCCACAATCCTTCCCTCCCCTTCTCCTCTGAGCAGGCAGGGTCCTCTCTGGGTATCCTCCCACTTTTGGTATATCATCTCCTACTGAGGGTAGACAAGGCAGCCCAGCTAGAACATACCTCAACTACAGACAGCAGCTTTTGAGTTAACCCCAGCTCCAGTTGTTCAGGTCCCACATGAAGACCAAGCTGCATATCTGTTACATATGTTCAGGGAAGCCTAGGTCCAGCCTGTGTATGTTCTTTGGTTGATGGTTCAGTCTCTGAAAGTCCCAGTGGTCCAGGTTAGTTGACTCTGTTGGTCTTCCTGTGGAGTGCCTATCCCCTTCAAGGCCTGCAATTCTTCCTCCAATTCTTCCACAAGAGTTCCCAAGCTCCATCCACTGTTGCATTGTGGGTGTCTGCATCCCTCTGAGTCAGTCGGTGGGTGGAGTCTCTCAGAAGACAGCCATGCTAGACTCCTGTCTGCAAGCATAACAGAGCATTATTACTAGTGTCAGGCAGGGGTTTGTGCTTGCCCATGAGATGGGTCTCAAGTTGGGCTGGTTATTGCTTTGTAATCCTCAGTCTTTGCTCCATCCCCCATCCCTGCATTTCTCTCAGGCGGGATAAATTTTGGGTCAAAAGTTTTGTGGATGGGTTGGTTTCCCTATCACTCCATTGGGGTTCCTGTCTGGCAACAGGAGGTTCCTGTTTCTAAGGTCTTCCTGTTCCAGCAATTATACTGGAAGCCCCAGGTAGTTTCTGGGCCTTTGTATTTGAAGTGAATGACAACCACCAATTATCTACTTGTAGGCATGGGTCATGGGACTTCTTGACTTTCCTAATGGCGTGAGCCAGTTAGTTCCCATGTTTGGAAGTGTGTGTGTGTGTGTGTGTGTGTGTACATATGGAGAGATATAGATACAGTTGACTCGATGTTGATATACACAGATTATAAAGATAGAAAGAGATGAAAATGAAGATTCTAGATATCATGTGTGTGTAGAATACACTGGCTAAACCACAGTGCTTAGCAGTACAGGCTGCTGCTGTCTGTAGCTGTGTGGCCTCAGGATGAAGTTTCCTTGGAAGGAAAAGAAGGCTGAAGAACTGCTTCACGAGCTTGGGCCGAAAGTATCCGACAAAGGTTCTTCATGTCTAATAGATTATATAGAATTTATCAGACACTTTTATTTAAGTTCAGGAGTGCTTAGAAATATAGCTCTCTATATTCTCAAGAGAGAGGAAATTGGAATTTGTCTCTATCCAAAATAAAATAACAATAACAATCAAAATAAAAACTAAAGTGTGACTCAGATCTGATACAAGCTTAATAGTATTTTCATGAATTTACTTTTCTGGGGCTCGGAACTTACCTGACATATGGAAGATGCTCATAAACACCTATTATAGAAGAAATACTGATGAAAAATGAAAGAAAAGAAGTGAAAAGGACAAAGAAAAAGAGGGACCAGTGAGAACGCAGACAGGAAAAAATTACAAAGTGGGTCTTGGGCTTTTGGGGGGAGGTTGGTTGTTTATTTAATTGGTTGCTTGTTTGGTTTGGTTTTCCAGACAGAGTTTCTCTGTGTAACAGAGACATTGCTGTCCTGGACTCACTTTGTAGATCAAGCCAGCCTCAAACTCACAGAGTTTGCCTGCCTCTGCCTCTTGAGCACTAAAATCAAAGGTGTGTGCCACCATGCACTGGCTAAGTCTTCATTTTAACTTCACTATTAGTTCTTCAGTGTATGGTAAAAGATGGCTATTCATTCATGATGTCTTACATGGAGTTCCCTATAATGGGGGAGGGGGCAGCAATAGATACAGCATGCTACCAAATAAAAACCCTAGTGCCAGGAAAGGGCTACCTAATTTTTTTGAGCTAATGGCCAGTGGGATTCCATAGAATGCCAGACATTGCAGGCTATTGTCACCTCCAGAGCTTGATGCTAAAGACACCACCACATACTTGAGTCATTAAAGATAAAAAATCAAGCAGGAATTGATCTACAGTTTCATCACTACTAAACTAACTAGCGTTCATAGTGCTGGAAGGGGCTGTGCTTACCACCAAAGGAAAAAACTAATCAAGTCCTACTCATCTGAAAACCCAAAGAGCTACAATAATAATTGTCCTAGCGCAACTTGCACACAAACAATAGTGACATGAATTTTATGGGCATAACTATCCACGCTCTGACTGGATTTAAGGCCTACTCCATAAGATGGATCCCAGGCCTGGAACTGTTATTTAGGATAAAAACCCTTGTCTACATAGGTCATAAGCCCT
This sequence comes from Rattus rattus, assembly GCF_011064425.1. Taxonomy (NCBI): domain Eukaryota; kingdom Metazoa; phylum Chordata; class Mammalia; order Rodentia; family Muridae; genus Rattus; species Rattus rattus. The sequence goes on from NC_046158.1 coordinate 22,132,140, forward strand.
AAATGTTAATCTACTGCTATTATTCTGCAAAATAGACATGGTATTTAAATGACTCCTAGTGACTTATTCCTATACCCTTAAACCAATGCATCTCTCAACCTTCCTAAGAAAATCTTCTTGTAGCAGATGTCCATTAACACAGAGACCCATGTTCAGACAAAAGGAGACCTTGGAGTGCTCAGCCCCAAATGGGATCTATTTATCATACTCCTTTCCCCAAGGCTCAGAGAAATGTGAAAGAGAGAGAGAGAGAACAGAAAGATTGTAAGGAACACAACAGGTAAATTACACACCCAAACACGTAGCAACTGTGATAGCATGCGCAAGATCTGTACAAACTCACTCCAGACAAAATCCCAATGTGGGAAGGATGAGGTAGCAGAAAGTCCTGCCCCAAACTGAGGAGTTATTGGCATCTGATAGCTGCTAGAAGAGGAAGATTCCATCTTCTTTAAGGGTGTGATTCATGAGAGGTCAACCTCATTATGGGGCAGGCCCTGTACCCAAGAGTATTTGATCAACATGAAATGAACTTGATAGTTGACAGTGAGTGAGTGTGTGTGTGTGTGTGTGTGTGCGTGAGAGAGAGAGAGAGAGAGAGAGAGAGAGAGAGAGAGAGAAAGGGAAGGAGGAGGGAGGAGGAAGAAGAGGAGCGGAGAGGACACAAAGTTGAGGATAGTGAGGTGGGGTGCATCTAGGAGGAGGTGGAAGAGGGCATAAATAGGATACAAATACATTGTATGAAATTCTCAAAGAATTAATGAAAAAGTCTTTTTAACTCAAGAAACAAAAGCATAGAGACCAATCTATAGCAGCATTAAATAGAGGAATATGTAAAGATCAATGTGGCCAACTTTTCCAGGTTTGCCTCATATACATTGTGTGTGTTTACAGATGTATAAGTATATGCTTATATATTTATATTTATACACACACACACATATATATATATATATATATATAGAGAGAGAGAGAGAGAGAGAGAGAGAGAGTAACAAAGAGGGAATAAATTTTTTTTTTTTTTTTTTTTTTCGGAGCTGGGGACCGAACCCAGGGCCTTATGCTTGCCAGGCAAGCACTCTACCACTGAGCTAAATCCCCAACCCCAGGGATAAATTTTTAAAAGAAAGAAGAGGAGGATTACATGGTCCTCAGAGGATATAGAGACAAAATGAATTTATTTGGGGGGTAAGTTTGTGCATATAATTTGCCTTGAGTTCTTTGGCACAGAAGTGGGATCTAAAGAAAATGATACAGCAAAACTTTTAATAAGAGTACTATGCTTCTTCCTCACCACACAATTTACTGTAGAATCAAAGGACTGTGCTTTTATGCGGCCTTTACAGGAAAAGCAAGACATAGGCAAGAAATAAATTATCTCCCATTGATTGGCATGGAGAGCCTGAGCTTATCGAACTAATACTTTATTAGTATGCTCTAGCTCAAATGATGTTGATCTTTTATTGTTCTTGTGGTAACTCTTTATTTTAAGTATCTTATCATTATGAATTCATTTAGCATTGATTACAATAGCACTGATCATAAAGAATTAATTTGGCATTACCGTGTATGTCATAATGCCCTTATATAAGAGTTTGGCCGTAATTCAAAATTAATTAATATGGCAAAGTTTATTGCTTTGCTGTTGTGCATTTTTTAATGTCTCTAAGATAGGTTTTCAGCAGGTGTGCTACAGTAAGAGCAGATCTTGGGCATTCTGCTTTCAATGTCAAGCCCATGCAGTCAGAAATAGTACATTTGTCCTTTGCTTTGTGTTTGTTTGTTTTTATGTCTCAGGACATTTAGAATTCCAGGCCAGCATTCAGGATAAACGAAAGTTTGAGTCCTGAAGATTGGTTATGGGTGCTGGGTCTTCCCGTCCACTTGGTATACCTGGACTGGATAGCATAAGTACGTTTTCTTTTACCTCTTGTCAATCAATACCTTCTGTCTCTCACCAACTTTTCCCTCTGATAATGTAGAGAATCACCAGACATCAGAACACTGTAAGTAAAATTGCTGAACCTGGATACATGACAATCAAACTTCACAATCTATGTCAAATGCCCCATTTCTGGGATGCCTCCCCGTGGCCTTCCATTGAAAATCCACCCAGGAGCCAGGTTGATGGCTCAGCCAGCGAAGGCTCTTGCCACCAAACCTGACTGCAGAGCCCACATGGCTGAAAGACAGAAGTGACTCCCTCAAGTTGCCGTCCAATCTCCACATGTACACCACGGCATGTGCCCACCCACTCACACGTACTCACTAAGTACTGTCTTTAAATTCTCTTTCTATTGCTGCTGCTATTCTGTCCCTACAGTGGCACAGGCAAGTTTATTAGGATGTTGTGTTGAGGATGACTGGGTTAGAGGGTCAATATATGTCTGCTATGACAAAACATAAACTGTCTGGAAACCTCAAACATTGCTGAAAAAAATCTTTAAGGCTGTCGTCGTTCTTCTTGGAGGTATATCCCTGTATGTGCCTGTAAGGCCACTGGACTGATTCATCTGTTCATGAGACTTCATTACTAGAGAAGCCAGTACAGAAAAGTACTCCCACTGAACAGCATATTGGAGTTTTAAAGGACAGCTTCCTCCTGAGGGACAGCCTGGAGTATGGGAGCCATGTGGAATGCCATCATGACAGATTCAAGAATACAAGGGGCCATCTCAGCTACCAGGAAGGAGCAACAGACCACATCGAACTGACATGGAATCTCAAAGAAACATGGCGACTAAGGACAGGGCAAGATTAGCCAAAACAACTACCACAGACCGTCTGGGTGGAGTCCAAGGCTAGTAGCTGAGTAATGGATTCTAGGCAATTCCAATTATATCACTTGTGATTTTTAACAAATCCAAAATTAGAATACAGCAGAAAAGACTGGAAATACAGTCCTTGGCCTTGTAATGACTTAGCCAGGAGCCAGGACGCTCACACTTGAGCTGCACAGAGCAGTCTCTGTAAGTGAACCTGTTGTACAATGGGCAGACAAGGCCACGCTTGGTCAGATCCCGTGCAGTCAGAGACTTCCGGGACAATACTGCATCACCAGGTGCTTGGTGGGGTTCCTACTCAGCTTTGCCAAAAACAAACAAACAAAGCCTTTAGAATACAAAAACTGGTTTCTTCTTGCCAAATATATACCATATAACATACACACAACCCTTCAAGAAGGCACAGGGTCAGGGGCCCAGGATCTGACCCAGGTTTAGAATGCTCAAAGTCCCACCTCAGTCCCTAGTAACTCGAGAAAAGGAAAAGAGAAAGGAACCCCTAGGCTAGTGTTTTCCATGCAGCCCCTCGGTGAGAGTTCAAACCCTCCCTGGGAGAGGCTTTCTGAGCAATGGTGTGAGGTACTTTTATCATCCTGAATTTAGTATCAAAATTTTCCTGATACAAACAAGGAGGATATTCTGTTCTTTCTGTCTGGTATGAAGGTGTACAAACCTCTATTCTTAGTTCTAATTATGGAGATCTTTTTATTTATTAAATTTATTTATTTTTATCTTGCGACTCGATACCAGCTCTTCCTCTCCCCGCTGCAGACATCCTCTTGGTGAAAAGTAGCAGCTACTCAAGTAAGACAGCCCAGCTGTGGAACGTAGGAAACCTCAAGTCCAGGCTCTGCCTGTCCCGACCGGTTAATTAAAGTTTTTAAGCAAAGTGAAGATTGAAGTAAACTGAAGCAATCAGTCCTTAATGCCTTAATGTAGCCTGTCCCTCGATTGTAGGTGTCTTGGGGTGCCCTGGTGACTGCAGTGATGTCACTAAGGGGTTCAGTATCTCCCAGTGTCTATGGGAAGCAGTAACAGAGACTTGCAGTTAACAAGTATAACACAGGATTTCCCAGAACACTGACTAACGGAACCAGTCGGAGGCTTATTGATGGAGTAGCACAGTGAAAACCCAGGTTTATTGCTAAGGAGCTCCCCAAGAGGAGAAAAGGCAAGAGCGGGTACCAAAAGACGCAAAGGCCCAGGAAACAGGGAGGCGGTGTGGAGGAGAATGCGGAACCAGAGATTGAGTGCAAAAGATCAACAAAGAAACGAGGGCTATGCCAACAGCCTTTTCCTTCTGTTTGCAGGTTTTAATAGCCACCAGTGTCTCTCAGCATCCCCCTGCCTCAGAAAGACAGTATCAGAGCGCTGGCACCGATTTCTTAAAATTGTACTGGCAAAAGATAAACAATGCTCAAGGTATAGACAGACATTTTATCCAGAAGAAAAGGGAAAGCACACGGAAGGCAAACCCTCTGGCTTACAGTCGCGGGCTGACTGGTTACCCAAAATGAGCTCACAGCAAAACCCCTCCTTCCCTCCAGAGGCACCACTCACCAACTGGGTCTAACAGACACTGGCCGGCGCCTGAACTTCTCTCCTCCAATTAAGCTGCAAACCTGTTAGCGTTCTGCCAATGGACGCTATTTACTTAGGTTCTGCGTAACTTGCCAACTGTTCGCTCTGTGGAATTCCCAGCAACGAGAAAGGAACAATTGGGGGAAATTGTTGTTCACATTCTTTCTTTAAAGTTTCCATAGCAGAAGGGCATGCATCAACGCGGAGCAGATGCGCTGAGACCGAACGCTCTCTTCCTCGTGATTACAGGGGGTTCTACCTGTGGATAGGCAAGCTAATTCCACCGCAAATGTGCAAGCGAGGGTAGTACTAGCGTACAATGTGTGGTCCTGGAGGCTTTGTTCCCACATAATAGGGTGCTTCATTTCACAAGAACTGGCACGCACAGAACACTGAAGCAAACAGCCCTGTGTGTCGGGATCAGGAGCTGCCTGTACGGCTTACAGAATGCCCCGGTTCCCGGCGATGTTGACAGAAATAGTGTGGCATTTCTTATTCAGCGTTGGAAAGTAATGATTCTTTCTCCTCAATGTGCTCAGTGACTCTGCACCCTATTGTTTTCTGCCATTTGAAAACGCCCGAGGATGTCATTATAACTACATGTATCAATATTAAACCTTTGCAAACAGTTGACTAAATGAGCTGTTATTATCTTTGTTTCTGAAAATAGTGTACCTTTTTTACTTCATTTATCAGTAACTAGGTGTAGTCAATTGCTCTCTGGTATTGATCCCAACATCTATACCAGTCACAGACTACCTTTCCTCAAGGTCATTGTGAGGTCGGGTTATGATCAATATGAATTGACTGTCTGCAAATAAATTTATGTGGCTCACATAATTGCAAGTAATGCCTTTTTTCAAATTAAGGTGGGCCATTTTATGAAGCATATGTGTTTGAAACATTAACAGTAACATCATCCAAGTCTGCATAATGAACCAATCTCGCTAGAATTTACAAGTCCTCCCTGTATCACTGAAAGCTGTGTAAACTCCCTGATAACCATTTCTAAATAACACCTGCAGAGTTTCAGGCTCCGGGTTTAGTATCGGTGCTGATTATGTTTCCCAAGCAATGGCATCTCCAGCTCCAATTTTCAATTCTCATTTCTATCAGCGCTGTTTCAAAAAGTTCACAGTAAAACGTATAGCCATCCCAGTCAGAGGACCATATTTGGTAAAAAAAAAAAATGAACAAAACAACCACCAAAATAAAAAAAATAAATAAAATTAAAAAAAAAAACCTTTCTAGAACCGAAGCATCAGCAGTGATGCGGAGTGTAAGAGCGGATTCCAGCGCCATGCCTGAGTGTGGGCCCCCCACACTGGGAGACACACTTGTGATCAGCCTGCTAGCCACTGGATGTCACTGACGCTTACATAAATGGAGCTTAAGGGGCATTTATCTGACTGTAAAAATCATGACTTCAGTAGAAAGCAGTTTAGCTAGAAACATTTCACTCAGGCAATTTCTAATTTCAGAAAGATAGGCTCATAAAGCCCACAAAGGCGATACCCAACTTCAAGCGTGATTAGCTTCAGTTGTTTGTTTCAGCTTTAACTGGGGTATGAATAAATAGCAAGTTTTGGGGGGTGCACTCCATATGACAGCAGCTGACACTCTCCTTTAAAGGGACACCAACCAATCAGGGTTGCGACATCTTAGAATGCCCATCAGCAGCTCTAAACCGTAGGGCAGTGACTTGGAATCTCCTTTTGATTTTATGAATATTATTTTCTTGTTTAACAGCGTTCCACATTTCACTATTTTCCTGGAGTTAAAAAAAAAACAAAAGAGAAACAAGATTAAAAAAACAAGATTAAAGTGTACTTTTTCAGTAAAAATTATTTTGCTTCAGATTTTAAACAAGTAAAGAGTAATTAATGGTGGCAAGTGTCAGAAAAGCATCATGGGGTGTGTCGTGAGCAAAATGGCTTCCACCACACAATTCATTCTCAAATCGAATGGTAGCAGAAGAATATAATTTTTCTTGGCAGTTGTAGGCATTCTCTTTCTGGGCTATGTGAAGAGAACCAATCAGGAATTTGAGTAGATGGTCTACCGTGTAAACGTGGTAAACTGCAGTGGGCTGGGAAGGCCTAACTAAATGAAGGTTTATCTTTTGTCTCTCATGTAGACACAAAGCAAACGTAGTGTGTGAGTGGCTTGGAGAGAAGGCACAACAGAAGAGCGAAGAATTATGACAAATGACATTGCACCAGGCACGCTGCCGTCCCGGGCTTGAGCCATTTGAGAAGCTATTTTGAATTAATAACGCATGCCATCGTGATTACATTTGCTTAGCAGAAACATTTTAAGAAATAACAGCCTGCAGACGGAGTCTGAAACAATAGCCCTCTGCCCTTCCATCGCACATAATTGTCATTTTTCTGTGGAGAGAAGAGGTTCAAAACCCACTCTAACTGAAGCCCAGGTTCCTGTTTACTGGTGTTTGTATATTCACGTGTGCAACGACATCAAATTAGTGTCCCCTCCCCAAGTAAGTTATATTATTGAAAATACAGACGTACAAAGACTGCATCGTCCCGTGTCAGCTGACATCGTTAGAACGGAAGCTTCCGAGTTGGAAATGGCGAGCAGGCCAAGGTAAACTAAAATTCAACTGACACCCAACAAGTCGTCACTCTGCAAAGGTGAAAGGAAGCAATTGCATGGCATCCCGTCTCATCTCCCCACACCACGCAAAAGAGGGTGAAAACCAAGAAAACGTCCTCTGTGTTAGAAACTTCTATCTGTGGCTAAGCTGACGGGAAAGCAAAGTGCCGAGCCCACTCCCACACGGCAAGCTAACGGGTCCCAATCTGCTCTTAGATCAGGAAGCGGGAACACGTGGAGTCCCACCTGTGGACAAATCAATGCTTGGTAAAAGGCAGAAAGACAGCGCTCCAAGGACTTCCCTGGCTCTCTTAAACTGCATTTCCACCTTAAATCAGTGCCGAGCGCAGCAGCAGTAGGTAAGGTGGTCAACGCAATTAAATTCAAAACCTGAATGTATTGAACTTTCTGCAATTATACATGGGTCATCTCTGGACAATATGTTGGCCATCTGGTAGCATCTGTGGCAGTGTCTCTAATAGCGGTCCTGCTGTGGCTCCAGGCCATGGCAGGCCGTGCTAAGCAGGTCACATGTTGTGTCTTTCAGCCATATTTAGGTCACAATTTGGGGTAAGAGAAAGCCGGAATTATCCTTTTTGCACAAAGGCAATAAAATGAATAATCCCTTGTAGGTATCTTTTGCTTTGCTAAGTAGAGAAGGGTAGGCTTCGCAGTTTTGTTCTACTTTTCATCCCAACTTGTACAAAAGGGAAAATATATTTCAAATGTTAATGAATTTGTCTGTAAGTCATCTCCCCACACCTCAAAAAAAAAAAAGAGAGAGAGAGAGAGAGAGAGAGAGAGAATCTTTTAAAAACTAGTAGTATGCCTATTTGTCCTTAGTGAAAGCAAATCATAGAAAGAGAAATTAAAAACTATTCATCAGTCCTTAGATCATGGATAAAATGCAGACTAACCTGGGAAGTTAGGTAGATGTAGTAAAAATTTTGGCAAGAGGGGGTGATTTAAAAGTACATCTCTTTCAAACAGGAATGTCATCAAATTGCACACCGTTGTGAATGCTTATGTCTTTAGGTTTCATTGATTCGCAAAATGTGTGATACACAATAGGTTTGCATGTAAATAAAAATATCTGTACCACTGACAAATGAGGTGCTGGCTTCCAGAGTAACATCAAGATGTGTTCACAAAATAAAAATCTGTTTCAGACCTTCTGATATCAATATAAGGCTTCAGCTTGTAATATTTACTGATTACCGCTGGAAATAAACAGCTCCAAAATGCACATTTTTAATAGTGAGAACCGTATAAATATTACTCAAGTTGACCTGATATAGATTTTAAAATGCAATATGGAGAAGACTCTAAGTCCGACATAAGCAATTCCAGTTTGACATCAATTAGTGAGTAGCTTTTACTCTTATAGACATATTTATAATGGAAAGGAGTGCATTTAGACTTTAAGGTCCTGCCAACTAATCAATTTGATGAACTAATTGATAATAAATGTTAATTGACAACTAACAGCAGTCAATTAATTGCATTCCAAATGCAGCTCCGGGAAGCTGAGCTTATCATTACTCCAGCTCAGTCTTCTGAAAGATTAGCTCAGCAATGACTTTGCAATAGGCTATGAGGGTCGAAGTGGGCTAGCCTCTTCCTGAGAAGGATGGCAAGCATCTCAGAGCTCATGCTCCCACGAGAAGCAGCTCCCTAACTTCCTCTCTCTCTAGTGCCGGGAGTCTTTCTACCAGACAGTATGGCTTTTCCAAAACCTCCTGCCACTTAACTAAAAGGCAGCCTCAACTTTTAGTGTAGCTGTCTGTGGTTCCGGAACTTTCACATTTAAGAAGTGATTCATGCGAAACTGTAGCAAGAAGGGGATGGCTCATTTCCTGTGTTCCTACAGTTAGCTCAAAGAACCCGTGGGAGGTACAGAGTGAGTGAATTGTGTAATACTGAATCCTAAAATAATTGTTTGCTGAAATTTCAAATATTGCTGGATTTGAACAGTTGATGCATGCAAGCAAGCAAACAAACAAACAAAAACTACAACTTAATTCGAACGTCATGCCTGCAGTCTCCAAGTGAAACGAATCGGTAGTCGCAGCAGTCAAGGGTGCTTGAACTTGTTGTCCATTTGGGTAGAGGTGTTTTCATCACTTGACTTCCTCCTGGCTGCTTCAGTACTACCTCTCCTGATGGTCCATTCTGGTCACACTTCCAAATCCCACACAGCTGCCGTTTTCCATGCTCTAATCTTCTATACAGTCTCATTTTTCCTCACAATGCATAGCACTCCCTGGCATGACATCTTCCCCAGTTTCTTCAACAGATAGCTCTTTGGGTTAAGCGTCGCTTCAGTGGGGATGGCAGCAGTCGTTGTGAATCTTTGCTCTCGAACCCATACATCTAGAGAGTACTTGATAGTGAGATAAACCAGTCTGGAAATCACTCGTCCACCTGAAGCTCTAAGCAAAAACACAGCCCTTGCTATTGACAGGCACCACATTCCCATATGCAACCAAGCAAGGGTCAGAAATGCTTATGAAGAGCTGAGGAGATGGGAAGGCAGATAAGAAGGCCCAAGTTCTATTCCTTATAACCACTTATAAATATATAGGTTCAGGGAATAACAACCTTCTTCTGGACCAACTCAGGTTTCTACCTACCGTCACATGCGCAGACACACACACACACACACACACACACACACACTATTAAAAACAAAATAAATCTTTAAAAATATTTAGGAAACAAGCACAACATCTTTCATTGAAAATGTACAAATTTTTTTCTTGATATTCTCCAAGTACTTAAATACAAGCATTCACATACCCTTTACATTGTTCTAGGACGATATATGATTTTTCACTATACAGAAGAATATGGCAACAATACATGTTATATAAGGAATTGCACATCCAGGGGGTTAGTGTCTACAGAGGGCTCTAGGCTCTAAGAGATGACAATGTCTAACACGGGCAATATATAGTGGGAGGAAGAGAAAATTATCAAGAGAGCTGGAGAGCCCAAACCCTGCCTTGGCTCCGTGTGACTTGTCACACCAGGAAAAAACACTCCACCTCTCTGGGACCTGGGACCTGGTTCTCATAACAGAAATAAAGATCTTGACAGGATGGTCTCCTCACTAGAGGGTCTCCATGATTTTGTTATTAATTTTTCCTATTTGAAAGAAAACAATTCTCCATTGTTCTTTTCTGGATATGTTCTCCCTTGGGGGATGAAAAAAGTAATAATACAATAGAATCATGTGTGTTTCATCAAGACTGTTACCTCAGAAGTCTTTATGGAGTTAGTAAATGTCACCATAAAGTTAAATAAATGGCAGCTGAGGGAGAAATGAGTAAGGAATACAGGGAGAGGCCAGAGACTTGAAATGAAATTTCAAGTGAGATGTGAGATTTGAAGAGACAGCTGGAGCAAAGGAGGCTCTGACAGGAATTAGAGGAGTTTGGGGGGTCAAAGGAAGATGGGGAGACTGTAAAGGTGAAACTAGCAGAAAGCAAGGCACTTTTCAAATTTTTGGATTTCCAACAATATCATGTAATTGAGTGGTTTAATTTCAAGTAAAGGGAACAACCATAATTCTGAAAGAGACACGAAATGAACGCCCGTGGTGGCGTGGGCGCACCGTGGAGGTGCTGAGAGCGTTGTAAGCAATAGTCCCACACTTTGAGGACATTTAACAACATCTCCGGCCCATCGGAGAAGTGAGCGGGACTCAGAACAAAGACACGGGCTCTAGTCGTGCGAATTTTTACTTCCCCGTTGCTTTCTTGGATCAGATCCAAATCAAACTCCCCAAGTCCCTAATATTCTGACCAGGAGAGACAGGGTGACTTTCAAACACAACTACAAGGGAAAAGACAGTTTCCCCCAAATGACTATGAACAAAGGGTTTCTACGACCCTGCTTTGGAAGGCAGTTTGTTGGCTTCTTCCCTATCTTTCCTTACTCACCCTGCTCTGGTCTGTGTTTGTGTTTGTAAGAGGGAAAAAAAAAAGTGTATGAGAAGCTGGCCCGGTGACCTGAAGTCACTCTTCCATTTTCCTGCTGAATGCTAAGATGATATGCAGATAGCCTGGGGTAAGTGGGAAATCCTATTCCACATGGGAGAAAGCCATAAACTCATGGATTGTCATTGTCACGGGCGAGTTCAGATATTATTTCAATAAACTCCTTTGAGCAACATAATCTATGAGTTTATTAAAAGACCCTCAGGTTTACTTGATGGACTATAAATAATCTATATGCTCTTTCAAACAAAACATTCAGATGACAGAGCAAAGGCATTCAGCTTTTCCCTCAACTTCCATTAGGAGCAGGTCTGTTTGCTGCCAACCCAGCCTCCTGATGCATTTGCTGGGGTTGGATGGGATCCTAATGAGGCTCTGTGACAACAACCACATCTGGATTTCCCACCGCCTCTGAGTGGCAGGTGAAAGAAGGTTCTGGAGGATGCCAACAAACAAAGCTATTCCTTTCTATCCTGTTGTATACAGCAAGTGTTTTCATTTGTCCCCCCTTCCTGCTCCTCCAAGGAGAACTATCCACTTCCAAAATTCTCTTTGAGATGCACAACGTGGGCTCAAATCACACCCTCCCTCTCGTTCCTCTGTCTTCCTCTTCCTATCCTACCTCATTTCCCCACTTCCGCTTTCTTGAGATCATAGGAACTTGAAGAGTGACCCTTAGAAGCTGCTAATTTATTGTGTCACGTGACCTCGAAGCACTCTTTTAGGCTCAGTAAGTATAACTTGCTTATACTAAGACATCACAGGTAACCCCCAAATCTCAGATCTCATTCAAAAGCAAGCCAAAGAGGAGACTCTCTCAAAATGTTCTCTGGTGGACTTTTATGAGCAGGACATGACTTCTGGTGTTCACATTTCCCACAAAAGCTGAGTCTGGGTCTCATGTTCGCAAAGACTGTAATGAACTGAATGAGTTCTAAAGGATGAGCTGATTGTAACGGCAGAATATAAATATATTACTAAATAATATGACGCTAGCACCAATATAGAAACGAGGTTTTCAGAGCTAAAGGCGGTGCATAAAAATAATTACAAGGATAAAAAACACATTTGAGACCAAAGCCTGGAGGCCTTTAGAGAAGAGTGAGGAAGGGTGAGAACTTAGCCCACGTCAGCCATGTGGGGAGAGAAGATGGCTCCACAGAGGGCACGTTTGAAGGACATAGCCAGAGTCTTAATAAGAAGAGTAGAAGAGTCCCAACAGAGGGTCATTATAAAAATATTAACTTTGAAAATAATATAATTACATAACAAAAAGAAGGCTTCAAGCCACGTTTTTCCCAAAGCAGTTTGTCCTCCTCTGCTAATTAGGATCCATCTCGTGCCCTCCCTCCTCAGGCGTCCTAACACACATTAGGAAATGGGCCTGATTTTAGAGTCACTCTCACCCATAGCATCAACCCAGACTGCTTGGGACAGATACGGTGTTATAAAGAAGAAAGCTAAATGTCCTCCTGAGAAACTAAAGATTGCGGTGATGGTAAGAAATGAATCTGCCAATGCCAGGCTCAGGACCAACTGCAGAAGCGCTCCACTGGGCTCTGGAGCTGGTTGTTCACTTGGGTACTTGGGAAGTGGGGGCTGCTTGTAATTTTTAACTCTTTTTACCTCTATTTTAAACACTTTTAAAATTTATTCTCTCATACTCATCTTAGTTTATTCTCACATCTGAACCCCAGTTTTCTATCCCTTCTCTCCTCCCAACCTTCATTTCTCCTTAGGAAAGAGCAGGCCTCCCAAGGCCACTAACTAAACACGCCATGTCACGTTGCAATGAGACCAGGCACCTCTCCTAGTATTAAGGCCAGATGGAGCAACCCAATGGGGGAAAACGTAGGCAAAAGAGTCAGAGACAACCCACTGCCCCATGCCCGACCCCTGTCCCCACTGTAAAAGGTCTCAAAAGAAGGCCAAGCTATACAACATAAGGTACAAGGCCTAGGTCAGGCCTATGCAAGCTCCCTGGTTATCAGTCCAGTCTCTGTGAGCCCCTGAGAGCCCAGGTTAGTTGATTCTGTGGCTTTTAGTGACCTCGACACCTCTGACTCTTACAATCCTTCCTCTTCCTCTTCCTCTTCCTCTTCTTCCTCCTTTCCTCTTCCACGGAGAGCTCTGGAATTTTACAATGTTTTTGTAATTCCAAAGTAATTTCAAAATGATAAGAAACAAAATCTAATGCAAATAAGATTGTACATCTTCACAACCATTGATTAGAAAGTAAGCAAAAGTAATGAACGTGAGCAAGAATTCTAAGAACGGTTGACTTTGCTATTAAGGTGACTGCTCTGTTGGTTCTGTTGCTCTTTCCTTGATATTGCTGACAATTAAAAGCAGAGCCTAGTGCATGCTAAGCAGACTTTTTTTGCCCACCACTGAACTACATCATCATCTGGTTTATTATTGAATCTTACTTTGGAGGTTATAGACTGACGTAAAGGAACATTTGTTATCATTTTCCATTGCTGCTGGGAGAAAAATAAAGAAGTGAGTTTTTATACCAGCTTTATAGTGCTACAGATGGTACCAAGGGCCTTCTTATTCTAGGCAAATGCTCTACCACTAATCTACACTCCCAGCCCTAAGAAGTCAGTTTTCCTTGAGGAATGCAACTATACGGATGCTGTAGAGGCTTTGAAAGGAAGTGGTCAGATTCTTTCTTCCCTATGCTTTAATGGGAAGCCCTCACAGGACAGTTGCAAGTTTCAGACATAAATATATACCACAGCTCCTGTTTTTCAATTTTCATTTTATCTTACTCTTTTATGTGTACGAGTGTCTTTCGTCTGCCTGTGTGAGAACCATGTGCATCCTGTGATTGCTAAGGCCTGCAGAGGGCATCAGATCTCGTGGAACTCGAGGTAACAGATGTTTGTGAGCTTCCAGGTAGGTGCTGGGAGTCAGGCCTGAGTCCTCTGGAAGAGTAGCCACTGCTCTCAAGCACTGAGCCCATGGTGATACTCCACAGTTCAGAGTTTTATCCAGAGGGTTTGGGTTTTTTTTTAAACATAGTTTGTTACCAGAGTTCGGAAATTGTGATAACAGTATGATTCATGTACAAAGAGAAGTCGGATGGATCAACTGGTTATTCTCTCATATATTATATCCTGACGGCAGTTTCCCCTCCCTCTTCTCCTTCCAGTTCCTCCTCCCCCCCCTCCCCTCTGTGACTGTGTACTACTAGGTACAGAAAGGAATGCACACGTTCTGAATGAATTTCCGGTGAAGGATCCACCACTCACACAGAGATACCCAGTGTCACAGAAGATAAGTTAAAAGGCCACTACGTGTACTGGTAGGTTTTATGTGTCAACTTGACACAAGCTAGAGTCATCTGAGGAAAGGAGGCTCAGCTGAGGAAATGCCTCCATGAGATCCAGCTGTAAGGCATTATCTCAGTTAGTGATCACTAGGAGAGGGCCCAGCCCATGGTCGGTAGGATCATCCCTAGACTAGTGGTCCTGGGTTCTATAAGCCACGGAAAGCAAGCCAGTAAGCAGCATCCCTCCATAACCTCTGCATTAGCTCCTGCCTCTAGGTTCCTGCCCCGCTCTGGTTCCTGTCCTGACTTCCTTTGGTGATGAACAGCAATGTGGAAGTTGTTGAGGTTTGGTCTTTTGCAAATTCTAAGTATTTGGCGTATAGCAATTCTTAAGTATGGCCCCGAAGGCCTGGGTGTCCCAGAGACAAGAGAGTCAGCATATAGACCCAAATGAGCTGTGTGACTTTGCCCCCAAGTTATTTCTGATTGGTGAATGAGCACTGACAGTCAATAGCTAGGCAGAAGAGACATAGGCAGGGTTTAGGGTTCTTGGGATTTGGGGTATGGGGGTCAGAGGAAAACTATGAGAAGAGGGGAATGGGGTGGGGAGAGGGAGAAGAAGAGGAAGGTGAGGAAGAATAATCCACCATGGGTTAGATGAGTCATGAGTCATGGCCCTGAGGGCACACCAATCAGAGTTAAGAGCAGCCCAGATGAAATGTAATAATAACTTAGGGCTATCAATAGGAAAGTAGATTCTAATAACAGAGGGTAGATATCTGCCCAGCTTTTGCGCTGTTTAGGGCTTACTGTAAATAATAAAATTTGTGAGTGTCCTTCATCCTGGAACTGAATAATCAAAGCAGGGTAGAAACCCCTGATTGGGATTTAAGATTTCTACAACAGGACGTGTGAGCCAAGTAAAATCAACTTGCTTTTTGGTCATGGTGTTTTGTTGAAGCAATAGAAACCCTAACTAAGACATTCCCAAGATACAAGATGCCAAAAAATCTGAAAAACTTTCATTGATATTAAAAGTTATTCCACTACTTCTATTATGAAAGAAGCAGCAAACAGGGCTCCATGAAGAAATGTTTAACAAAACACTTAACCAGTACTTCTCAAACAGTGGAGAATATTAAAAGAAACACTGGGACAATTGCAACATCCAAGAAGAGCCTACAAGAAGAGATTGTGACTGACTTCAAGGTGATGAGGATGATGCCTTAGAGACCAGCCATGAGAGCACGCTACACTCCATGGCAGTCAGCACCAATATTGTTTATGAATGACACTGCTACATCAATATTTGTTGGCTAATAACACTTATTGGTATACAAACGGCAATAGAAGAAATTGGGTATGAGGATTTTCTACACTGTTCTCAAGTTTTGTGTATTTTCAACTGTTCCTATAAAGATCGTTTACTTTGAGAAATTCATTGTGAATTAAACTTTAAAAAGAAATCACAACTTTTATGGAAACCTTTTAAACAAATAACAAATATCTTGGCTTTCTTAAATAATATTTACAAGACAAATCTCATTGTCTAAATCTGGAGTGCATTATAGACGCCAGCTTCTATCCCTGTGAATGAGATTATTCTTCCTTGCTTCCTGACAATCCGAAGCAGGTCCCTGCTTTCTTTATTATTATTATTATTATTATTATTATTATTATTATTATTATGTCCCCAATGTCAACAAATTTATCCGTGTTGAGAAATTGGAATCACAGGAAGGCACCTGAAGCATAGAAACCTCGCATTCACATTAATATGATCAGATCACAAAGGTAACTGGCACACAGACAGATCACAAGTTTTAAGCATCACAGGAAATGATGACAAGCTAGTCATGCTCACTTGATGCTGTTCAGGACAAATATAGGTGATGTCATCATCCTGAGTGAGGTAACCCAATCACATGGTACATACTCACTGATAAGTGGATGTTAGCCCAAAAGCTCAGAATACCTAAGATACAATTCACAAACTACATGACGCTCAACAAGGAAGACCACAGTGTCTTCAGTCCTTCTTAGAAGGGGGAACAAAAATACTCACATGAGGAAATACGAAGACAAAGAGTGGATCAGAGACCGAAGGAAAGGCCATTGAGAGACTGCCCCACCTGGGGATCCAGCCCATATACATACAGACACCAAACCCAGATACTATTGCTGATGCCAAGAAGTACTTGCTGACAGGAGCCTAATATAGCTGTCTCCTGAGAGACTCTGCCAGAGCCTGACAAATACAGAGGTGGTGCTTGTAGCCAACAATTGAACTGAGAATGGGATTCCCAATGGAGGAGTTAGAGAAAGGACTGAAGGAGCTGAAGGGGTTTGCAACCCCTAAGAACAACAATACCAACCAACCAGAGCTCCCAGGAACTAAACCACCATCCAAAGAGTACACATTGACAGACCCATGGCTCCAGTTGCATATGTAGCAGAGGATGGCCTTGTTGGGCACCAATGGGAGAAGAAGCAGCTCATTCCCTAATTTCCTCTCTCTAGTGCCAGAAGTCTTTCTACGAGACAGTATGGCTTTACCAAAACCTCCTGTGCTTTGGATTACCTTATGGAAAGTCACTACTAGTCTCCAAGAAAACAGCTGAGTCTTCTCTTTACACACTCCATAGCTTTTCCAGAGCCACTTAACTAAAAGACAGCCTCAACTTTTAGTGTAGCTGTATTTGGTTCCAGAACTTTCACATTCAAGTAGTGATTCCTGTGAACCTGTAGCAAGTAGGCGATGGCTCATTTCCTGTGTTCCTACAGTTAGCTCAAAGAACCTGTGGGAGGTTATAGAGTGAGTGAATTGTGTAATACTGAGCCCTAAAATTGTTGTTTGCTGAAATTTCAAATATTGCTGGATTTGAACAGTTGATGCATACAGTGTAGGGGAATTCCAGGGTAGGGAGGCAGGAAGGGGTGGGTAGGTGGGTGGGGGAACACCTTCATAGAAGAAAGGGGAGGGAGGATGGGATAGCGGGATTCTGGAGGGGAAACCAGGAAAGGGAATAACATTTAAAATGTAAATAAAAAATATCCAATAAAAGAAAGTAAAACTAGGTAAGAAATTGGACCTTAGGCAATAAAAGGATAAAGCCATATGATGCAACAAAAGATTCTTCTTGGGGTCTGTGTTGTTGAGGTTCTTGTTTTTGGTTTTTTGGAGGGGTTTTTTTGGGGGGTGGGGGTTGGTTTCGTTTGGGCCTGTGTTTTGTTTTACAATTGCTTATGATCAACCCCAGAGCCTTGTGCATGCTAGGCAAGTACTTGATCACTGAGTTACATGCCTAAGGCCTACACTCCTGTTTGAATCCCATGGTTGAAGACTCACACATGCTCGTCTTATCACATATACACAACTACACAGTCCCTCTACATCCCATTGTCTGGCCTTTATACGCTGTAACAAACTTCACCAAGGCTCAAGAAATTAGAACCAAGTGACAGTGACTCACGGCCAGAGTGAACTGACAGGTTATTTGGGAAGGTGACTGTCCGCTTACTTCCTAAAAACGCTCCAGTTTTCAAACGCTTCCTGACCTGAACCCTTGAGTCAGCATCATAAAGACTCTGAGCAACCAGTTGGAACCCATCTCAGGCAATAAGTTATTAGGGGGGGAAAATGGTTGCAGGGCACTCGCAGCAAGCTACTGCCTGGATCAGCTGCCAGTCACCAATGAGGCAGCAGCCCCCTTTTGGCAGTTGGCCAGAGGAGGGTGCTCTGTTGTTAGAAGACTGTCCAGGAAAGAGAAGAAAAGACAAATAGGCGACCTCTTTCCTTCCCATCTCACTTCAAACCTGCAAGGGGAGCCCTTGCGGTGTCTCTCTCTCTCTCTCTCACTCTCTCTCTCTCTCTCTCTCTCTCTCTCTCTCTCTTTTTTTTTTTTTTTGTCTCCTCTTGTCACTCTCTAGTCTTTGAACAATAGAGACAACAATGGTCTTGTCTAAATGATTTCACAGGCTATTATTCAGACACTCAACTTTTAACATTTCAATTTTGTCATTCTGTTTTCACACAAAAGGTGCACTTCTACAGTATAATGTTCCCAGAATTGTGTCAATGAGCAGTAATAGCTTTCAACATTAAGTTGATCATTAACAACTACATTATCTGAGCATAATCAGGACCTCAGCCTTTTGTGTGATTGCAGCATTACTGAATTTGAAGCTAATGGGAGGATGCACTCCTAACCACATATGAAAATATTTATATAGTAATAAAAGGTAGTGAGAAGCAAACAGTCTGAAACATTGCGAGTGAATAAAAAACACTTGGCTTTTCTTTCTAAAGGATGAGCGTCTGAAAAAGAAATAGGTAAGTGTTCTTGGTACTATAGTATGCCTTTATCATAACATCATGTCCTTTAAAATCCTAGAGGGAAGTTATTTTAGTAGTATTTTAAAAGAAAAACATATTCAATGGTGTGGGTTTTTTTTTACATTTATTTAGTTGAAAGGTGTTGTGATTTGAAAGAAAATGGCCCACATAGACCCATAGAAAGTTACACTACTAGGAGATGTGGTCTTCAGGAGTAGGCGTGGCTTGTTGGAGGAAGTGTGTCACTGGGGGCAGGCTTTGAGTCTCAGATGCTCAAGTCAGGCTAGAGGCTCATAGTATCTTCCTGCTGCCTGTGGATCCAGATGTAGACCTCTCATGATTCCCACCGTGATGATAATGGACTAAACCTCTGAAACTGTAAGTCAGCCCCACTTTAATGCATTTCTTTATAAGAGTTGCTGTGCTCATGATCTTCAAAGCAATAACAATTCTCAGACGGAAGGGCTCTGCACATGCCACTTGGTGTGCATGTAAAAATCAGAAGCTAACTCTTAGGAGTCAATTCTCTCCTTCTACCAAGTAGGCTCCAGATAAACTCACGCTACAACTGATGAGAAGCATCTTTTCCTGCTTGGACATATTTTTTTTTTAAATTTCAGTCAATAACATGGAAAGAAAATTCTGTGTCATAATACTATGGATCTACTGAATTATAAAATTTTTTGCAAAGAACAGTAATTGGCCAGTATGGATAGTGTTTCAAACCTGTATTGTTCTCCCCTTCCCTCCCACTTCTTTCATAAGAAATCATTCAATAATGGATTGTTTCAATTTACCCATAATTCAATGGTTATAACCATACGGTATACACAATGGATTCCGGGACACGAACAGTCAAGATAATGACACAGCGGAGCCCCAGTCTTAATGGATTGTCTCTTATATAAAATGGAGTCTTGGCTGCTAGTTATGAGGAAAAACAACACTTTGTCAAAGAATCAAGTTAATGCTTATGTAAATACAATATATAAAATATAAATACAAAGTTCCTAACAGCCATTTTTCATAACTCAACCATTTAAGAAGAAAATTTAAGCTCAGAAATAACTCAGAATATTATAATGTGGTGACTATACTATTAATTATCATATTGAATGCACCAGATCATTTGAAATGTTCAGAGGCAGAAGGTTAAGTCACTGAGGCCTACATTTTTATACTCCATAAAAGATAGAGCTATTTCTTGTGATATTTGCCAAAAGTAGCAATAATAATTTTTAAACTTATATGGTTTTAAAAAGTCATGATTATATATTGATTACAGGAATTATTTATGTGAGTGTTTGCAAGTATTATATAAATCACTATTTATAGAACCCACAGTGAGTTCTATAGAAAGAAACTCCATCAAATAAGGGCGGTGGTTTGTTGAGTATTTTTTCTTCCTCCTCTTTCTATTTCATTTCTTCTTTCATTTCTTCCTCCCCTCTTCTTCTCTGTACGTTTCAATTTTTCTTCAAAAAGGTGCATTATTTTTGGTTAATCTTTTATTAAAGTTTCATATTAACATTGATTTTAAAAATATAGCAACTTTGTGTTTATGTTCCATTTGTGTGATTTGCCTTGCACCTCCAATACTCCTACGTCATCGATACTCATAAAATACTATCTTTGCCATGGTTGTCTCTCATGCCTGGAGAATACTCTTATGTGTCTGTTCTTAGAAAGAAAGGCCTATTATAAAACACTGTACAAGAACTTAATTCGTGTGTCTTAGTTATAAAGCTTTTACTCACAAAACATCCCTCTAAAGTTTCCCAGCTCAAAACCACTCCTACTCTATGATTTCTTATAATATGCTATCCTACCAGTGTATATTAAAAAGTACTAACATATAGAAATATTGTGCCAAAATTAGATTGCTAAAATATGCTTAGGGTTCATTATTTTGACTGTCTTCATAGAAACCTCGAAGATACACGGGGGAAGTGTGAACTGTAAATACAGGGTCAGTGGTTTTACTTTACAGCCTTTTCAACACTTTCTGAACTTCTAAGATTTGTTTGGAGTATTTTTTTTTCTTCTGATTTTCAATTGATGTTTCATTTGCCCCCTTCTATTGAAGATAGATTCTTTTCTCAGATAATATATCCAGAGTACAATTTCCCCTCCCTGTACTCCTCACAATTCCTCCTCACCTCCTTTTTGGTTATATTCCCATTCTGTCTCTCTTTAGAAAAAGGAAGAAGAAGAAAAAAACCAGGCTTCTAAGAGACAACAACAAAACATAACAAACTAAAAGATAAAACAAAGCCATCACATTGAAGTTGGATGAGACAAAACAATAAAAGGAAAAGAGCACCTGAAGAAGGCGTGAGTTGGAGACTCACTCATTCACTTAGGAGTCCATAGAAGTACTAGGCTGAAAGCTAGAGTATGAAGACCTGCTCCAGACTGTGTCAGCCCTGTGCTTACTGCTTCAGTCTCTGTGAGTTCATATGAGTTTCACTCAGTTGGTTTAGAAGGCCTTGCTCTCCTGCCAACCTCCATCCCTATCCCTTCTGACTCTATACTCTTTCTACCTCCTCTTCCAAGGGGGTTCTCTGAATTCTGAGGGGAGGGATTTGATGAGAGACTCCCATTTAGATCTGTTTGTTCAAAGCCCCCCCTCTCTCTCTCCCCCTCACCCTCTCCCTCTCCTTCCCTCCCTCCCCCCCCTCTCTCTTTCTGTGTGTATGGGTGGGTGTAATCTATGGGTCACTGTATTCCCATCTGCCACAAGAGGAAGGTTCTCTGATGATGGCTGAAGAAGACACTGACCTACGAGTATAACTGAACATCATTAAGAGTCATTTATCACTACCTTTTTCCCCCAGACCATTAATATTTGGGTTCGCCCTAGGTCTCTGGGCTGTCCAGCCTCTGGTTCTTGGTCATCCTAGCAGTGTCAGACATGGGTTTCAGCTCACGGAGTGGGCCTTAAGTCAAATCAGATGTTGGTTGATTACTCCCATGAGCTTTGTGCCACCATCATCCTAGCATGTTTTGCAGGCAGGACAGATTGTAGATCACAGGGTTTGTGGCTGGCTTGGTGTTTACAGTTGTCTTTGATAGCAAGCAAAGTACTTTTGTGTACCATAGACAGTAAGCATGTAGGCGTAACGTAAAGGTCTCTGTAGGCATCGGCTCACCCTCTCCCTGCTCAGTGAGTTGTACAGGGGCTGTCTTCAGCAACTGGATGTTGCTGTCCGTTTACAGAGAGCAACATACTGCATTTGCAACAGCCTGGGTTCTTTGGGATTTTTATGGAACTTGTTGGCTAAAAACCCAACTGGATACAACCCAGTCCTGCCACTGGAAGGTTGGTTTGGGGACAAGAGATGATTGACTGGGACTCTGTCTATCCTGTTATCTGAAAACTTCATTAGGATTGCCTTCATATATTTTAAGAAGTCTCCTTAAAACACTCAGGAAGAAAGGTTACATTTATTCTTGATTTTAAGGAATAAGCATACTGACAAGATACAGATGGGTCAGGAGGTTATAGGTAGACATCCTGTCAGATACTGACCACTAAACAGCAAATGCCCATGGCTTCTTTGAAGAGAAAATACTAATTTATACATATTCTTTGGTAAAAGGCAAGAACAAGTCTCTACTAGAACCCTGGTGTTTTTTTCGGGGAACTTTGCTACAACTTTGATGCTCTTCAGGGGGGTTTTGGGTTTTTACTTCTATATTGCAGTATTACTGACAATTCTGTCATATGACACCAAAGATGACCATCTACATGCTTCTCGGAGTCTATGTTTGCATGAAGACTGTGCCTCTTCTAAACCCGGAATCCCTCTTCTACCATATCTTACCTCATGGCATCTGACATTTGTCCTACCTCTATTCCAAGAAGTCACATAGTGAGAAAGCTGGTGGTGACTAGGACATCATGACCTTTCTTACATAACGTTGTTGACCTATGACTCAGACTGTTGGAGTTTCTTTAATAAAGCAAACTTACAGAAACTTGCAGATTATCTCCAAAGTGGTCTTTGTATTACTTCTGTGTTATTCTTTGACTAACCACTATACAATTTAACAGTCCTCAAACAAAAATATGTGTTCTAGCACATGGTCCAAGTAGGACGGAAGTCATGGACAACCTAGCGAGTTTGGCTTGGGGTCTGCCATGAGCTGCAGTCACCTGAGGCTTAAGTAGGGTTGGACGATACACTTCAAACGTGGCTTTTCACATAGGAGGCGAGTTGGTACTGGGTGTTTATAAGGTGTTAATTTCCCTTTTCCTGGGCTTTCCAGAAGATTCTCAATATAGCCACTGGCTCTACCCAAGGAAAGCAGTCTCAGAAAAGAAGGGGAAAGGCACAGTGACTCATGCTCCAGTAGAGCAAGTCACTCACTGGTCGGCCCTCGGCCATGAGAAAGAGCTCTACAAGGACGTGCGAACAGAAAGGAATGTCGTCCAAGGCCATTCTGCCTCGACATGCCTTGCTCATAACTCCCTCTACCACGTAGCGGAGTTTATTCTTTGGTCAGCTTGAATCTAAACTGGCCTGTGGCTGCTTTGACCAGCTGAATCCAGCAGAAGTTGTGCTCTGTCAGTTTAGACTTGAGAGCCAACTCCTGATTTGAATTTAGTGCTTTCTAGGGTACTGATTCTCCACGTAAGAAGTACAGGCTGCTCTGATGAGAATGGCTACATGAAGATGGGTTAGTCTATCAGGCATATGTATAAAATAGGCCAAGTAGAGCTTTTTCTCATCACTTGGGGCTCACTAGTCTGTGCTTGCTATGCTGAAGCATGAGCTACTGTGGCTTTTCCCTTCTGACATCACCCTTAGACTGAGGCAACCAGGCAAGCCTAGCTATCTGGTAGGGTTATCAGCCATAATCTGTTGCTTTCTTCTCTCACCACAATTTGAGATGGATGTTATAAGGGCAAAAAACAAAACAAACAAAAATAAACCCAAAAATCTAAAATAAAATTTATGCAAGTTTTGTTATTTACTCGTGGTTACTGTCTTAGTTTCTTCTCTTGCTTTGATAAAACACCCTGAGAAAAGCAACTCGTGAGAAAGGGGTTTGTTTCAGCCCACAGTTCAAGGACATATAGTCCATCATCACCGAGAAGTCAGAGGAGCAGGAGTTTGGAACAGTTGGTCATTCTGCATCCACAATCAGGACGCAGCTCACTTTCTCCTCTTTGTACAGTGTCTTAGTCACGGCTCTATTGCTGTAAAAAGACACCATAACCAAGATAACTTTTCTTTTTAAAATGCATCTCATTAGAGACTTGTTTACAGTTTCAGAGGGTTATTCCATTATCACTGGGTCAGGGAACATGGAAGCAGGCAAGGATGCATGGAGCAGTAGCTGAAAGCTGCATCCTACTCAATAGGCAGAGAGAGAGAGAGAGAGAGAGAGAGAGAGAGAGAGAGAGAGAGAGAGAGAGAGAGAGAGATCCTGAGCACCTGGGGACTGGCATGGGCTTTGGAAACCTCAAAGCCTACACATCCTCCAACAAGGCCACACCTCCTAATTCTTATAATCCTTTCAAAGAGAGCAACTCCCTTGTGACTAAGCATTCAAATACATGAGCCTGTGGGGGCCATTCTTTTCTGAACCATCACATACAGTCTAAACCCTAAGGCCCAGGTACAGTGCCACGCATTTTTAAGATGAATCTTTTCATCTAAAGTAACCTAATCAGCATAATCTCTCACAGACATGACCAGAGGCTAAGTAATCCTTCGGAGGTGTGCCTGAAAGCTTGTCTCTTAGTTGATTCCATACCGCAGCAAGTTCACAACACCATCACAGCACTTCATGTCCAACTCTTACATTATAATGTAAGATCAGCTAGTACAGGGACTATCCCAGAGGCATTGTTTGGTAACCTCCTATTTTTCTTTTTATTATTGTTGTTGTTCTTTTACCACAAACTTCCTTTACCAAAAGAGTAGTCAGAATCATCATCATTAAAATAAAACATCAAACTTTATCCTGATGCCCAAGGTATGTTTCCATCTGTATCACCTATTTTCATTGCAATGCACATGTCACTTTTGTCATTCTCGCTGCACTTATTAAGCAAGTGCTTCATTTAATCACAAGCTACATAATAGCATTTTTTAATGTTTATCTTTCCTAAGTCCTAATCTATAACCTGAAAAGCACTGGGTCTCTTATTTGATTTTCTACAGTGGTTTTTTGTTTGTTTGTTTGGTTGGTTGGTTTGTTTTGATTCTTGCTCTTCAGCAGTGTAAAGCATAAATGATGGCTTCACTTCCATATTTACACTATTGTACTTGTCTCATATTCATCCCATATATCCTCCCTTGACTCCTCTTCCTCTGCTATTGTTTCCCTTTTACGTTGGTTTCATTGATGAATACATGATAGATAATAAATAGATGATAGATGAATGGATCGATAGATAGACAGAGAGACAGACAGACAGATAGATAGATAGAGATAGATAGATAGATAGATAGATAGATAGATAGATAGATAGAGTGAGTGAGTGAGTGAGTGAGCGAGCTAACCATTTAGTGTTATATAACCAATTGGTATGCCCTTTCCTGAGGAAGACTATTTCTCCCTCTCTCAGCATTTCTTTTATTGCCAGTAGTTCTTTGCCCAGAGGTGAGCCTCATATAACAAATTTTCCTAGAACACCCTCTGTTAGTACCTAGTATCAATAGGTACTCAATAAATATTTGGGGAAGAACAACTTCCCAAATGTCTTTTATATTTCACACGATTTTATAATAAACTTATAAAAGAAATAATTCTCTTGGGATTGCAAGCTGGTACAACCACTCTGGAAATCAGTCTAGTGATTCCTCAGAAAATTGAACATAGTACTACCTGAAGTACACCTGGGCATATATCCAAAAGATGCTCCAACATATAACAAGGGCACATGTTACCCTATGTTAATAGCAGCCTTATGTATAATAGCCAGAAGCTTGAAAGAACCCAGATGTCCTTCAACAGAGGAATGGATACAGAAAATGTGGTACATCTACACAATGACTTTATGAAATTCACAGGCAAATGGATGGAAATTTTCATCCTGAGTGAGGTAACCCAATCACAAAAGAATACATATGATATGTATTCACTGCTAAGTGGATATTAGCCCCAAAACTCAGAATACCCAAGATACAATTTACAGATCACATGAAGCTCAAAAAGAAGAAAGACAAAAGTGTGGATGCTTCATTACTTCTTAGAAGAGGGAACAAAATACTCACAGGAGGAAATACAGGGATAAAATGTGGATCAGAGACTGAAGAAAAAGCCATCCAGAGACTGCCACACATGGGGATCCATCCCACATGCAGTCAACACACCCAGTCACTATTGGGGATGCCAAGAGGTGCATGCTGGTAGGAGCCTGGTATAGCTGTCTCCTGAGAGGCTTTGCCAGAGCCTGACAAATACAGAGGTGGATGTTCTCAGCCAACCATTGGACTGAGAACGGGATCCCTAATGGAGGAGTTAGAGAAAGGACTGAGGTAGCTGAGGGGGTTTACAACCCCATAGGAAGAAAAATGATATCAACCAATCAGACCCCAGAACTCCCAGGGACTAAACCACCAACCACAATACACATGGAAGGACCCATGGCTCGAGCTCCATATGCAGCAGAGGATGGGTCTTGTTGGCCATCAGTGAGAGGAGAGGCCCTTGTTCCTATGAAGGCTCAATGCCCCAGTGTAGGGGAATGCTGGGGCAGGAGGTGGGAAAGAGTGGGTGGGTGGGTGGAGGAGCACCCTCATAGAGGCAGAGGGAGGGGGTGGGGTGTAAGGTTTCCGGAGAGGAAATCAGGGAACGAAGACAACATTTGAGATGTAACTAAAGAAAATATCTAATAAAAGGAAAGAATTCTCTCACTTCTTTCCTTGATTCTCATATTATATTCCAGATTTAATATGGTCACTTCATTAACAAAACACAAATTTTCTATATTTTGTCACATATTTATATTCATCAACCTAAGCCATAAGCAAAGCATTCTACAACCCCTTCCTTCAGAAGCCCTGTAATGTTGTCACTCACATGATTGCACTAATCACTACCAAAAAATGTTTCTACTCTTAAAAAATATAGAGCAGACAGGCTGTTAGGTCAAGCACATGCTAATGAGGAACAGAAGTGGTTACACGTAAGTATATTTTCCTATATGGGAGTCCAAGAGCCCAAGTATTCAATCACAAACATTTTGACCATATGTACACTCATGTAGAACAGATTAGCTGTTCTCTTCCATAAATACAAGAACCAAATTATAATAATTATGAATAATTTGAAATTATTTATGAAATCGCAGGCCTTAAGCACTAATGATCATTCAGCGGAAACATTCACCACACTGCATGTATGATAGAAACACCAAGTTCATTTGACAGTGTCAAAAGGAAGCAAGTTCTGTAAATGCCTATTTCGAAAACCTTTTAAGAGTAATTACTTTCTTACAACAGTTTCAATGTTCTTTTCCCTTTCCTCTTACATATGCCTCTACATCTGTGTTTGGAATCCAATTTTTACATTTAATTACAAGCAGAGGAATTTGCCTGTTTAACATCAGTGTAGGCCTAAATTATTTTACATACACACAGATTCTTGGAAGTTTCTAGACAAAAGTATCCTAAAGTTATGCAATTCCATGGTTTTCAAAAGTTTCAAGTATGTTGTAGTCCCCCACATGGCTTATTACCACAGGGATTGCCAGATCTCTCTCTCAGAGCTCGATTCAGTATGACAGGGGTGAGCCTAGATTTTACCTCTTAATGAGTTTCTTGATCATACTAACATATCTGATTGAGATATTGTACTTCTGGGTCAGCCGGTCAGCCTCCATGTGTACTTCAGTATTACAGATCGGAAAGTCATAACGGTTACAGAAGATGGTAGGTTCAGGTTCTATATCCTCTATTATTAGGAGTTCTTCTTACAGTCACCCTCATAGGTTCCATAAAGTCTCTCCTGCACTAGGTTTTCACATTGCCCCCAAAATGTCCCCAAATCCCCCTATTTCAGTTGTCTCTCTTGATATTCTCTCTATTCGACAATTGGTCCCTTCTGGTCCCATCCCTACCCACTGCCAGTCCACCTGCCCAGGGAGACCCAGTCATCCCTCCTCGAGCCCTCCTTTATGTAGCCTCTCTGGGTCTGTGAATTGTAGTGTTATTATTGTTCACTTCACAGATAATATGCACATGTAAGAGAGTACCTATCAGCTTTGTCTCTCTGAGTCTGACTTGCCTTACTCAGGGTGATGTCTTTCTACTTCCATTCACTTGCCTGCAAATTTCATGATGTTTTTTTCTTCTATTTCATTTACTCCATTGGGTAGATGTACCACATTTTCTGTATCCATTCTTAGGTTGAAGGGCATCTGTTTCTAGCTATAAAGAATAAAGCAGCAATGAACATGGTTGAGCAAGTGTCCTGTGGTAAAATGAAGCATCCTTTGAGTATATCCAAGAGTAATTAATTGCTGGGTCTTCAAGTAGATCTAGTCCCAATTTTTTTCTTTTGAGGAATCATCATCTTGATTTCCATAGTGGTTATACCAGACTGCACTCTCACCAGCAATAAAAAAGTGTTCCCCTTGTTCCACATCCTTGCCAACATGATCTGTCACTTGTATTATTGACCTCAGCCATTCTGACAGGCGTAGGATGGAGTCTCAGAGGCATTTTGACTTGCATTTCCTTGATGGCTAAGGGTGTCGAACATGTCTTTGTTTCTCAGCCATTTGAGATTCCTCTGATGAGAACTTTCTACTTAGATCTGTACCCCATCTTTAATTGGATTATTGGGTTTGTTGATGTCTAGTTTCTTAAGTTCTTTATATATTTTGTACATTAGCCCTCTAGCAGATGACCCAGCCAAGACTTCCACTGCTGAGACTGGGATACCAACCCAGCCACAAAGCCTTCAACCTACAATGTGTCCTGCTTGCAAGATGTGCTGGGGCAATGGTGGCCCAGAGCTTGTGCGAGTGACCAACCAATCACTGGTCTAACGAGGTCTACGCCATGAGAGGGAGCCCATGCCCAACACTGCCTGGATGGTCAGAAACCAGGAGCTGGATGGCCCATGGACCTAGGGTAGAATCGAACATGACGGCCAAGTTAAAAAAAAGTGAAAAAGTCCTAATGATATTCTGCTATACTCATAGGTCAATGTCTAGCCCAATTATCACCTGAGATGCTTCCTCTGGCAGTTGATGGGAGCAGACACAGAGACTCACAAGCATCGGGCAGAACCCATGGAAGAGGCGTAGTAAGGATTATAGGGGACAGAGGGGTCAAGGACACCCGAACAACATGGCCCACAAAATCAACTAAGCAGGGCTCATAAGAACTCACAGAGACAGAAGCACCAGTCACAGAACCTTGCAAAGGTCTGCACTAGGTCCTCTGAATATATGCTATGTTGAATATATGCTATATGTAGCTTTTTTATGGGACCCCTAACAGTTGGAGTGGGGTAGCTCTGACGTTTTTGCCTGCTCTTGGAACCCTTTTCCTCCTAGCAGTTTGCCTTGTCCTGCCTTGCTATAAGGCCTTGAGCCCAGTCTTACCATATCGTTCAGTTGATATTCCTGGTCTTTTCTGAAGGGAAATAAAGGAGCAGTGGATCTGGGAGAGAGAAAGAGAGGGAGGGGCTACTGGGAGAAGTGGAAGGAGGAATGTATTGTGTGAGAGCAGGATGTGTAGAGAAAAATAATAGCAACTCAGAGAACTTCACAAGTGGATGCAATGTTTCTTTCATGCTCAGTGACAGAGCCCCAGGATAAGGAAGGCCTTTGAATCCCACAGAGCAAGTTCTTTAAATCGACACACCCAGCCCATGAGGTGTGCTCATTGCCTATGCGGTGCTGATATATAAACTTAGCAAAAAAGAAAAGAAAAAAAGTGAGTCCAAGCTCAGGACACAGGAAGTCAATATAAACATCCTTTCTCTCAGTCAACAAAATTAAAGACACAGAGCCACTCCACTCAAGGAGGGCAAGGAGTATGATTCAGGTATTTCTTTGTGGCTACCACTCCCTTTTGAAGTTCGTTTCCTTCTAAACATCTAAGGATGCATTCTTCCAGTGCAACGTCTCTGTTGATAACTTCTCAGTAATTCCATTACAGCAAATCACAGGGTTGTCAAATCTTCAAGGATCAGACGATCACGAGTTGACAAGGAGCAGATGCACAAAAGGAGTTTTAAATAACGCCGCGTTCTTTCCCCATGTGGAGTGAAGGCGAATACCTGGGACTCTCCCATAGTGAAACCAGCCGAGAGGTAACAGGAACACGGCTATGCGGCAATATTTACCATCCCGACCACTTTTCCTCAGTGAGGAATCAAAGAAAGTCAGAAGAATAAAAACTCTCAGCTTTTTCAAGCAAGCTGTTTCTGTTTAAGGACAGACGTTTCCGTTAAAACGGTGTAATTGTGACGTCACCGGGCTCAGAGCAACTGCAGGCAGATGAACGTTCGTTCCCATTGTGGGACCAGTACTGTAGGCATGTTTGAAATGTTAGAGCTTCGTCAGACTGTAATTATAACTGCTTGTTGCTTCTGTGGTTTCAAAGATAATAGAAGTTGCTCAGAGAATTTACACAACACGGATGTGTTGCATATAAAATATAGACAGTCACGTGCAAAATCGCCCATTATGCATTTTCTTGTAGAGCGAAACAGCTGAGAAACCTACAGACCATCAAATTATGACTCCAGCGCTTCAGTATAGGCAATTAGACTCCGGAACCCAAAAGTACAGCCAAACTACTTGGTTTAATTTTGTTAATACCGTTTAAGATCTCGGTTACAGGTGCTTCCAGCTACAGAAAACAAAAATCCTGCTAAGTGTATAGCTTATTACTTTATTGATAACTACTTCTATAGGCCAGAGCATCAAAGGTTGAACTTGGGAAAATACATGCTAACTAAGGAGAAAAACTCAAAATCATTTTGAGTTTTGGAATAAAGTTCTGGGATAAGTTTCTGTGCCAGACGTAATCTCTGCTCTTTACAAACTCAACAAGAAACGTAAGCAAAAATTCACTCCACAAGCAAATGCCCATCACTGCTGTAAAGGAAGAAATATCAGCACAACCTATTCACAGCGTCACTAAACGGCGTGCTTATTTATAGCGAGAACTATAGACTTCAGGAATCCTTCACTAACCATTGTTTAGAAGAAATAAAAAGTAGTTTCCACACAAAAAGGGGATCACCTGGAAGAAGATCAGGGCATCAAAACCAAGCTGTATCAGAGGCCTTAGAAAATTCTGTTAAAAAGAGTAAGGGTGTGTCCTAGTCCATAGCAGCCAGGGAGAGACATTGAGAACAGTGGAGCAGAGTGATTTCTGGGAAACCTGCCTTGAAAACATACCTAGAAATAGAGGACTAGTAGGATTAGGTGATGCTCTGTAATGCCTGGGTGGACTATTGTAGTAAGACATGGCCACAGGACCTGATGAGGAAGAACAAAGGGTTATGGAGATTTGGAGCCTTTTGCCCTGTTGTATCTGCCAATCCCTGGTGGCCTGGGACACAACCTCCGTGCCTCTTAATAGCAGCAGGGCACAAACCTGAGGCCAGAGCAGACGGAGGCAGGGAGACAATAGACGAACGGAAGAAAACTATAAAATCAAGGGCAACAGTAACTAACTGGAAATTTAAGATAGTGTATAAGACAGAAGTACAACTAAAACTGTGTGTTTCCCTCTGAAACTAACGAGGAGCACATCTCTCACACCAAATGATCAAGAAAAAGAAATCAAAATGAAATGATACAAAGAACGAAAGGGAACTTAGTGATTAAGAACTCACTGATCATTCCTGCCAGGGAACCAGGTAGAACTCTGCAGCAGAACCCCAGTAGCAGCCTTTCCCCCCACCCCAGCTCTAATAGAACCCATAGATCTTCCCCTCCTAACGCCCCTCCCCATCATTGCTTTATCCCAGCCCACGATCCCAACAGGTACTATAGCAGACATTCTGGGGTGATCTCTCCTCACTCTCTGCCCGCATTATAAAGAACCTGAACAATCAGATCCTGTGAGATCTCTTTGTTTTGCTCCCTCCTATGAAACTCCTCAGACCTTTAGCCTGTCCCATTCCTAAGTGTTAGATCCAAATACTCACAAACACATTTTACCTAAAACCCCCAGGTTTACCAAACATTTCACCCAAATACAGAACAATATTCCTTCTTCTCTACACCTCATGGAACTTTCTCCAGAATTGAGCACATACTTGAACACACAAAGCAAGTCTCAAAGAAATAAGAAAATTGAAATAACACCCTGTATCCTAGCAGAACACCGGAGATTGAAGCTGGATAACAGAAAGAGTAGCGAGTTTACAAACTCACGGAAACTGAACAACTCTCTCCTGAATGAAAATGGGTCAGCACAGAAATTTAAAGAGAAATTAAAGACCTAGAATTCAATGAAAATGAATACACGGCACACTCAAATTTATACGACACAATAAAAATTACTCCAAGAGGCACGTCCATAGCACAAAGTGCTTGCAATGAAAAAGTGGAGAGATCTTGTACCAATAGCAACTTAACAGTGCATGTGAATGCTCTAATACAAAAAAGAAGAAAGCACGTCGAAAGTAGATGGCAAGAAATAGTCAAATTCGGGGCTAAAATCAAAGAAATAGAAACAAAGAAAACAAAACAAAAAAAATCAATGAAACATAGGATTGGTTCTTTGAGAAAATCAATAAGATTGACAGACCCTCATACAAATTAACTCACAAGAGGGAGAGAGAATATCCAAAATTAACAAAATCATAATTGAAAAGGGAAATATAACAACAGACCCTGAGGAAAGCCAAAAAATCATATGGAATTTTTTATTTTCCTCCCTCCTGTGAATCCCCTCAGACCCTTAGCCTGTCCCCATTCCTAAGTCTTAGAAAAAATTTTATATATATTTATACACACACACACAACTTACAGGTAAATGGATAGAACTAGAAAAAACATCATCCTAAGTGAATAACCTATACCCAGAAAGACAAACATGGTGGGTAGTCACTTATAAGTGGTTATTAGCTGTAAAGGAAAGGATAATCATGCTACAATCCACAGAGCAAGGGGGGCTAGCAACAAGGAGGGCTCAAGGCCAGAGGAATGCGTTTCCCTGGGAAGGGGAAGATTATTTCAGGCGCGGAGGGGGGCAGGGATGAAAACAGGAGGAATCAGGTAGGGTGAGGAAGGAGGGAAAGAGTACAAGCAGAGACAACTGGAATTGGGGGGCATCTCCGGGACAAGCTAGTAACTCCCAGGATTACCCTTAGTGGCAGCACAAACCATAGACATCTGCACGGACTTCAGTGGTGACAAGGGCCATGGACATCACCAGACCTGAGCTGCAGTAGGACCACAGACAGGGAGGGGTCCTTGGAATTTGCACAGAACAGGACATCATCAAGGAAGGCCTCAGGTAGCAGCGCAGGCCACCCATATCAATATGGTAGCTACAACTCAGCCTGTGGACCTCCAAGTGAGTTCCAACTGAAGCTTAATTAACATGGCTTTTGGTGGTATTGTTGGTATTCTGTCTAAGCTCCACCCCCACAGTTACCTGGCAATAGCCAGGTATGCTCCTCTCCACAGCTGTCTGGCAACAGCCTGCTGTGCCTGACTATAAAAGGGGCTGCTTGCCCCCTCCTCATGCTCTCTAGCTCTCTCTTTGTTCTCTTCTCTTCCTTGCTCTTCCCCTCCTCCCTGTCCCTTCTCTCTATACGCCCCACCCCCCTTTCCCTCCACATGCTCATGGCGGGCCTTTCCCCTCCTCTCCTTTTCTTCTCTCATTAAACCTTTCCATGTGGAACCATGTTGGTTTGGTGTGCTTTGTCTGGGCGCAGGTTGAGAATTAAATCCCAACATTAACAGGTCCTAACAGGTACCACAGGCCACAGACTTCAACACAGACTCCAGATTCAGGATGGGGATGCTGAAGTGTAGCTCTCCACAATGGGGTGTGGGAGTGGAAAGACTGATGTCTATTTAAGGGGCAAGCCACTGAGTTTAACCATGCTCCAGTGAGTAGATAGATAACACAAATCGAACTTTGTAAAAATTAATGTTATTTTCATTTTGGCGGGGGCGGGAGATCACAAGGGTGGGGGGCAGACATGGAAGGACTGGGAAGTGAGTCCAGTGATCGGGATGCAAGATGTGAATTTCCCAGAGACTCAATAAAAAATGATGACACTCCTTTAATCCCAGCAAAAGGGAGACAGAGGCAGGCAGATCTCTGTGAGATTCAGGTCAGTCTGGTCGACCAAGTGAGTTTTAGGACAACCAGGGTTACACAGAGAAACCCTGTCTAGGAGAGAGAGAGAGAGAGAGAGAGAGAGAGAGAGAGAGAGAGAGAGAGAGAGAGAGAGAGACAGAGAGAGACAGAGAGACAGAGAGACAGAGAGACAGAGAGAGACAGAGAGACGGACAGAGACAGAGAGAGACAGAGACAGAGAGACAGAGAGATCCAGGAATCTACCAGAATAACTCTACCTAAACTTCTACAGAGAAGAATTTCTATGGAGAATACAGAGCCTAAAGGGTCCATCAGCTGTAACCAGGCAACACTTCCAGGGGAAGGAAGAGGACATCAACCCAGACACAAAATCTTCCACCTAAAATTTTGTCCTACATTGAATATGTGCTGTGTAAAGGTGGTACAGAGATTGTGGGTGTGGCCAACCAACCAATGACTGGACCAGTTTGAGAAGCATGCTAGGAAAGGAAGCCCACCCCTGACATGACCTGGAGAGCCAGGACCTAGAAGCTGGATAGCCCAGAGACCTGAGATAGAACCAAACACAACTGGAAAAAAAAAGTCAATGAAATGATTCCTAGAGACCTTCTTCTATATCCATAGATAAGAGCCTAGCATATCCTCATCGGAGAGACTCCATCCATGAACAGTCACTGAGACCCACAGCCAAACATTAGGCCGAGTTCAGGGAATCCTGGGTAAGAGGAGGAGGAAGAACTGTAGGAACCAGGGGACATGATAAGGAAACCCACAGACTCAAGTAACGTGGGCTCACAGGGACGGAACTGACAGTTCAGTGGGGAGCTTGAAAGGGTCTAACCTAGGCCCTCTGTAAATATGTTTTGGTTGTGCGGCTTGGTGTTCTTGTGGGACTCCTAACAATGAGAGCAGGGGCTGTCCTGGACCTTTTGCCTGCTTTTAAAACCCTTTCCTTCCTACTGTCTCATCCAGCCTGAGTATGAGGGGAGGTGGTGCCTAGTCACATTGTAACTTGATATGCCATGTTTGGTTGATATCTATGAAAGACCTGCCCATTTCTAAAGGGCAATGGAAGAGGGGTGGAAGATGAGGGGAGGAGAGGACAGAGGGGAAACTATGGTTGGCATGTAATATATGAGAATTATGTTTATGAGTGCTCTATCCACATGTACACCTACATGTCAGATGAGGGGATCAAATCCCATTACAGATGGTTGTGAGCCACCATGTAGTTGTGGGAATTGAACTCAGAATCTCTGGAAGATCAGCCAGTGTTTTAACCATTGGGCTATATCCCAGTCTCTGCCCTCTGCTTCTCTATTGTAGATACAATGTGACCAACTGTTTCAAGCTCCTGCCCAATTTTTCCCCACTAAGATAGATTTCAGCTGAACCTTGATAATTGTCTTCTCACAAGAATATAAGATGTTTCAAAAGGTCTACTTACCTGTTCTTGGCATTGTTGAAAAGCTTTCTGGTGTCTCATAGTTTTAGTGCTGATAATTCAAGAAAAGTAATACAGCCCTTAGGACTTGATGTTCTTGGAGATGTTGCCTTTCCTCAATATAAAGGGTGCTTTAGCTACAGGTCATTTGGTTGTATTTTCATAACCTACAACTGGTGAGACACATTCTTGCCTAGGAATTGCTAAGGATATAGTGAAAAGATTGCCACTACCCAGAGAATGACTTCTTTAAGTGGCCTGGTAATTGTCCCAATCCTTGAAAATAAGAGGACTGAAGGAAATGAGTATTGTACTGACTTGGAAGCCAACAAAATACTTCTGTTGAGTGAAAAAGTAGCATACTCATAAACACCTAGAAGACCTGAAAGACCTTAGAAATCCCCAGAGAAACACAAAATGATATTTAAAATAGTTACAAGAAATGGAATGCTAATTCCTAAATTTTTATTTTTTAGATTCCTTTTTTAGTGAAAATAAATCATACAATATATTTTGATCATATTTTCTACCTCCCTCAACTCTTCTCAGAATCTTCTCATCTCCCTATCCTACCAACTTTATGATGACTGGTAATGTCTACCCATGATTGAGGTGTGTTTCTGGGATGCAGCAGAAAACTTGTTTTCTAATTCAGTCTGGTAGTCTATCCTTTTATTGGGGAATGCAGACCATTGATATTGAGACATATCTGTGAGCAGTGTTTATTGAGTTCAGTTATTTTGTGGTCATGAGTTTCCACCCCTCCCCTTGTTTTGATTTACTGTTCTGAGGTTATTTATTCTTTGTGTCTTCTTGGGGGTAATTAACATCTTCACACAAGTTTTTCTTCTAGCACCTTGCATAAAAGTGGATGGTTACATTGGGATTGCTTGAATTTGGTTTTATACTGCAATGTTTTTCTTTCTCCATTAACTGTGATTGATAGTTTTGCTGGGTATAGTACTCTAGTTATAGTGCATCTATGGTCCCTCAGAGTCTGTAGAACATCTCTCTAGACCCTTCTGACTTTCAGAGTCTCCATTGAGATGCTAGGTGTTGTTCTAATGGGTCTGTTTTTATATATTACTTGGTCTTTTTCTCTTGTAGCTTTTAGTATTCTTACCTTATTCTGTACATTTAGTGTTTTTGATTATCATGTGGAAAAGACGTGTGTTTGGTATTCTATATGCTTCTTGTACCTTGATATGCATCTCTTTAGGGGAATTTCTCTATTATTTTGTTGAAAATATTTTTTGTGTCTCTACTTGGGATTTTTCTCCTTCCTCTACTCCTATTATGAATAGAATTTTGTCTTTTCACAGTATCTCATATTCCCTGGGTGTTTTGTGTCTGGATTATTTTGTTTAAATATTTTCTTTGGCTGAGCTATCCATTTCTTCTACCTTAACTTCAATACCCCAAATTCTCTCTTGCATATCTTTTACTCTATTGGTGAGGCTTACCTTTGAGGATTTTTGACACCCTACATTTTTCATTTTCAGTTTTATTTTAATCTGGACTTTCTTTAGTTATTCAATTTCTCTGTTAAGGTCTACTTCCATGTTTGTGTTTTCACAGACTTCATTAAGGGATTTATTCATATTTACTTATGGTTCTTGGACATATTAGTAACTTCTATTCTGAAGTTCTCATCTTGTGCTGCAGCTAAATTCTATTTATCAGGGCTGACTGCAAAGGGAGTACAGGTTTCTTAAGACATTCTGTCTTAACTGTTCATGTTTGTTTTTTCCCACTGGGATCTAGACATCTGGAGTTATGATGTTTAAGATATTTCTTGATGTCAGTATCTGGTCTTATCTTTGTTGGGTAAGTCATTCTCTGGTTACTTTTGCCCTCTCTTAATCCTATTTGGTGGCTATAGGTCAGTCCCTGGTGGAAAGTGCTACAGTGAATCTGCAGGTGACAGAAATGGTGACGGGCAGGAGGAAAGGCTTAGAGGAACCACAGGAAAGAGCTAAAGGGACTGGAATCTACACCAAGAATCAGAGTCCCATGTTAACGGAAATGGGGTAGGAGAGGGGTCTCTGGCACACAGGCTTAGCACTAAGAATAAGTCTGGAGAAACGGGAATGAAAGGATTGAGAGAACTATTGGTCTACATTGAAAGGTTGAGTATCCAGGAAATGGAAGGAAGGAGGAAAGGAGAGAGAGAGGGAGAGAGGAAGAGGGGCTCCTCCTAATAGGCTGCTACAAGACTAAGAATAGTCTGAAGAGATAGAATGGAAAGGACTAGCATCAGCTTCAATTAGCCTGGACCATGAGTGATATATAATTTTAAAACTTTGTAAGAAAATGAAATTACTTAAATGCAAACACATACTATGTTTATGAACAAATTAGTTCAATATTATTAGGACTTTTATGTTCCAACCACTTGTTCTTGGGAACAGTACATGGAAAACTTGGGTTTCCAGTAAAAAAAAAAAATAGTGTAAATTCAGTTTCCTTTAAAAACCATTTTATGTTTATTGTATCATTTTTTATTGCATGTATATGGGGGGGGCTACATGCATGTGAAATATAGGTGCCTGTTGAGTCCAGAAAAGGTCTTTAGGTCCCAAGCAGGTAATTGTGATCTCATCATAAGTGCTGGGTCGTGAACTCAGATCCTCTGCAAAGTCAGTGTATACTTAACCACTGAGCCATCTCTCCAGCCCTGGGATGTACTTTTCTATACTGGTATAAGCACATCTACAAATGCTAAAATAATCAATAGATAATCATTTTAAGAGAGAATCAAGTAGAGTGGAGAAGAACCTCAGGCCACAAGGGGGAAAGAAGTAGTTATATTTCCTGAGCTTTTCTTTATTCTGATAGATCACACTTGGAACTGAGAAACACATCAAATGCTAATGTCAGTTCTTATAGACCAAAAATATCCCTCAAATATCTATTTTCTAGTCAAATGGTAAAGAAGTACACAGACTACCAAAATAAAATACTTTTAGATAGTAACCATTTAGACAGACAACATAGAAAATTTTATAGACAGATACATTCATTCTCTCTCTCTCTCTCTCTCTCTCTCGCTCTCTCTCTCTCTTTCTCCTCTCTCTCTCTTTCTCTCCTAGCAAGAGCCACCCTGAAGACATAACTGCTTACTTTTGCTAAGCTGCAACTCAGAATTCCTGTGCCCTAATATCAAAGAAGAAGGAGAAGGCTGTAGCTTTATTTCACCACCAACAAGAAACTGACCCTTCTGTGTTAGCAACAACTGCCTATGGAAACCTGGTCTTTGTTCCTCACCTACCAACAATTCAGTGTCCCCCCATCTCCTGACTGAGATGGCACATGAAAATGACTAGTGAAAAATAAGAACCCCCACCAACACCGGTTCTAAGAAAAAAAAAACATAATTTATTTAAAAGCTAAAAATCCATTTGTCATACAATGTAGCAATTCTTTTACTGGATGTTTATACCAGAGAAATGAGATATGCTCATACTACAATTTGCATACAAGTGTTTAATAACGATCTGTGTGCCCTTGATGGGTGAATGTGAATAAATTGTGATACAGTCATGCCATGGAATCTACACTACTCGACAATATAAAATAAATAGACTGTCACCATGAAACAATGTCAATAGATCTACAGAGAATGATGCTGCACGCAAAATGTTAATGCCCAAAGGTCGCTCATGTCATGGTTCCATTTCTACGACACTTACATAATACCAGATTTATAGAAACAGAAGACAAACTAGTGGCTGTCCAGGGCTTAACGGATCACGGCAGGGAAACACATAGCTGTAAAAGGCAATACGAATGGTTCTTGTAGTGATGGAATGTTTCGTCTCTCAGTGGTACCATTGTCAGCACTCTGGTTGTGATTTGTACTGTACTTTTAAAAATATAAATATTAGAGAGACTGGATAAATGGTACATGAGGACTCTATTATTTCCACATGTAAGTCTATAATTATCTCAAAATTAAAAAGCTTTATTGAAAACAGATTTTTTTCATGGAACTTGAAAAATTAATTTAAATCAATGTGGGAAAGTGAGGCAGAAATTATGTAGTGGCTTCGGAGTGTAAAGAAGAAGCTAAGTGCTTGCTTAAAGTGGACAAGGCTTTCGGCTTCATAACTAGCATGACCGAAACTGAAAGTATACAGTAAGTGATGGACAAACATACAAGTAAAGAAATAGAGGGTTCTCTGCCCCTCCTAAGAGCAGAAAATATAAGCAAGCCAATCCTATCAGATTCAGCTTCTGGAGGATTTGGAAATCTAGAAAAGAAAATAACAACTTTGTTTGGTTTGTTTGTTTGGGTTTTTTTTATTTAAAAAGGCAAACCTAGGAGTGTCTTGGGAAAGGAATGGGCTGCTTCCTTTTGGTAAGAGAATGGACGTTATAGTGTTTGAAAGTCCGTGTCTGCTATGCCCTCACAGGCTTCCTGTGCACTTAGTTCAATTTTCCAGGGCCAGAGTTAGCTATAGAACTTACTCTCAAATGATTGTGTGTGTGGATCTCCACCTGTCTGATAGTTTTTTCAACCAGTGCAAAAAGTTGCTTTATGCTTCAACTAACTCGGTTTTTCTGGTTCCTCGGACAGCTTTGATGAGTCATGGAAAAGCACAGTCCTGGCTGGGTGTCCTAGGGCAGGCAATAAACAACATTTAAGACACTCGATACATAGATCTGGGAAGGCAGAGCTTAAGAAAGTAAGTGCTTCTATGTATGCCAGAGGCTCAGGAGATCCATGTGTGGGCTTGGGATGGGATGAGCGCTCGATAAAGACCTGGAAGACCAAAGATTTCACCTCTGGCAACTCCCAATCCCCATACATGTGAGTGAGGCTTAAAGGGAGGAACAGAAATGAAGCAAGGGGGAAGCGCTACAATACAAAGTAAATGAACACCAAGACCGCTCTGCAACTGTTTTCTTTTTTCTTCCAAGCCAGGTGTCCAAGATTACATTGTTAAAGCACAGGATACCTCAGCTTATAGACTATGGAAGCCTACCCAGGAACAAAAAAAAAAAAAAAAGGTTTGAAAAATGGCTTGGAAAAGCCACTCAGCAAATACATGTCCACCACCCCTGAGACAGAAGAGCAATAACACTGAGGAGAAGGGGGGGAGGAGGAGGAGGAGGGGGGGGGAGGGGAGGAGGAGGAGGAGGAGGAGGAGGAGAATTTAGAGTTAGAATCACATAGTATTTAATAAAAATAAAATGAGTATATGATATATCCACAGGAAACTGAAACAGAAATAAGTAGAAACTGTTCACGCAGATGTCTAGCAACTTGGTTAACGAAAGAGCTGACCAAAGTCTATTATATACACTCAGACAAGTAAAGAAGCATGGGCAGGAAGTTAAAGAGAGAGAGAACCAGAGCCTCAACAAACAGGAAGCATCACAGAAGAAACAAAAAGAAAAGGATGGTTTAAAAGAAAACCAAGTAGAAAGTGTAGACTTGAAAATTACCCTGACTAAGATGGAAACATCCGCGGTGTTCTACCTCAGAAGGGATAACAGAGGAGAGTGAGGAAGCCTGAAGAGAAGTCATTCTAGAAGCAGAAAATGCGAAAAAAAAATAAACAAACAAACCTTTAGAACACCATCATGGTACTAAGTACACAAAATGACATTTCCAGAGCAGAAAAAGGAGTAGAGGAACACCCTGAATAAATAGGGACCACTTACATCTCAAGCTTTATGGAAGATAGAAACCTACATATCCAATTGTGTGTATGCAGGATAAACACAAAAGATCCGCACCAAGAGACATTAGAGCCAAACTTCCAAAAACAGTATTGAAGCAGCCAATGAATGGCTCTCTAACAAGCTCAAGCTTTGCAGGTTTTTTTCCTCTCCCCTCCCTCCCTCTCCTCCCTCTCCCCCTCTCCCTCTCTCCCCCTTCCTGCCATGGAGTCAACCTAGCCTTCTCACATTGTGCTGAGATTTCGGTGTCTGGGTATCTAACTTCAAGCTCCTCTCCCCACCCCATACACATAGCTCAAGAACAGTAACTTATCAAATACAAAGGATTTTTAAAAACAATAAGATTATAAGATGATTTCCTCCGAGTGACTATGGAAGCCACAGGCTCTAGAATGACACATTAAAAGTGCTGAGAGGAAAAAAAAAATGACAATCAAAAACATTACCTACTAAAATTCTCAAAAATGATGGAAAAGATTAAGACAACATATTACTAAACTAGTGGAGTCAAGAACTAAGGCAATGGGTTAGGGAGACCGTTCAGTTGTTAACAAGCTGTAGAAGCATGAGGACCTGGACTTGGACCTCTAGCACCCACATAAAAGCCAAGTATGGGGTGCATGCTCTGGGGATGTATGCAAAGACAGGATTCCTGAAGGTAGCTGGTCCCAGGTTAGTGAAAGATCCTGTGACAAAAGCAAGAGAGGCTGAGGTAAGTGCTTAATAGATAAGAGTTCTTATGCAAACATGGGGACTTGGGTTCAAATAACTATTGTTTATCAATTTTCTCTGAAAGTAAAACATACCATCTTGAAAGGAAACTCCCTAAGACTCAAGATTTTTGACTAAGAATTGGCATTACAATCCTGCCTGGGGAACTCCTCAAACTCAGGAAATAAACAACTTAATAACTTCAGGAAGTCCCTGAAACTGATTAGACTTACTAGCACCCCTCCCAATGTTTATATAACAGCAAGAACTGCTGAGAAACACTCTCAGACAAACCACACTGCAGATTAGCCAAGTTACCTTGAAGAAACAGAGACCAGCTGAACTGCCTGAAAAAGTGCAGCTGCCTCCAAGGTGTTTACTATACTCAAGCTCTTCAACTTCCATAAGCTGACACTGGTGCTTGCATGAGCTTTGGTGATGTAACTGCCTTTGACTTATTTCTGCTCCTATAAGTAATACCAGTCAAATGAGATGGTCCACCAATGTGGTCGTCATCAGTTCTCTGTCTGAGATGAGTAGACATTTATTCATGTCTTCACTAAACCAGCCCCCATGTAAAATACCCCATGACTACATAGGCCTATTTCTCCAGAGCTGTAGGATAATTTCTGAGATTTACTGCCTGTGATGGTGATTCTTGGTTGTCAACTTTACTACATCTGGAATTAACTAAAATCAAGATGACTGGGCACACCTGTAATTAATTTTGCTTAATTAAATCATTTGAAGTGGGAAGACCCACTTCTAATCCAAATCTTTGGGGTGGGAAGATAAGCCTTTAATCTAGATCTTTTGAGGTTGAAAGACCCACCCCTAATCTAGGCCATGCTTCTGCTGGAATATTATATATATATATATATATATATATATATATATATATATATATATACAGAGAGAGAGAGAGAGAGAGAGTATATAAAGAGGACATGGAAGAAGGAAGCTTTGGCTCTTTGCCTGCTTGCTCTCACCTCACTAGCAATTCCATTCCTTCACTGGCATTAGAGTCTACTTATTGAGATTCTGGACTATGCTAAAGACCAGATGAGACATTCAGTCTTGTAGAAGACTACTGGATGCTTAGGCCTTCCGTTGATAGGCAGCTTTTGTTGCATTATCTGGATCACAGCCCGTTGTAGCTGGTCTTTGTCTACTTTTTGTCTTCTTTCTTTCACCCTTTTTCTACTCTTTCAATGACTAACACTAAATAGGAGAGGAAAAAGAGGAAAGAGGGGAAATGCAGTGAAATTATCCTTAGACTACTTCCTGCTGATTAGGGAAGTCTACTTCTTTAAGTTTGAGCTTTGATGGCAGGATTTCTTCTCGTTGTTGTCTCTTCTTTGTGCAGAACTATTTAACAAACCACAACCAACAGCAACCAACCAACCTCTCTCAGGGCCCTGGCATTTATATACCCTCTGAAGATTCCCCAGAATTCCAAACGTCACACATTTGCAGAAACTATCTGCAGCTGGCAATATTATACCCAGGCTAGAGCATAAAGCAAACCATAGTCAGCTGCTGTAGAAAATCTAAAGCGGCCCCATATTCCACACCTGAAATTAAAGCAAAAAAACAAATAATGCAATATGTAATATTTCTGTGATTTTACAGAAACCAAAATTCCAAAATTGTCATTACAGCCTGAAAGCCATTCTAATGAATCTGTTCTCCTTATTTAGAGATTTATTGTAAAAGTTTTGTTACTCTAGAGAAGTCTGACCGATACACTAACCATTATATTAGCTCCAGGTTCAGTGAGAGAGTCTACCTCAAAGGAAAAAAGCAGAGTGGTTTAGCAGGACAGGTGATGCTGGAGAGATAGCTGAGAAAACCATGCCTAGATTGACTGACAGCAGGGAGAGTGAGATATTCGACTTGGCTTGAGCATCTGAAACCTCAAAGCCCGTCCTCAGGGACACATTTCCTCCAACATGGCCACACCTCCTAATCCCTTTCAAGTAATGCCACTCCTTAATGACCAAGCATTCAAATATATGAGCCTGGGGGGGCCATTCTTATACAAACCACCACAAACAGTATGTACTCTTAACTGCTAAGCCATCTCTCCAGCCCTCTGGGTCTATTTTGAAATGAAGAATCTTTGTACGTGTTCACCTTCTATTTGTCTGTTATGCACTGTTTCCTTAAGGTTTCAGTGAGTTGTCCAATATTTCAATTTTAATTTTTAGGGTTTTAAAATTTTGTTTGGTGTAGTAATCATTAATTAGACCTTTTCTTTTCTGCTAGTAGTTATTAGATACCTGTTGGTTTTCTTTCTGTCTCTGTCTCTGTCTTCCCCCCTCCCTCTTTCCCTTCCTTCCTTCCTCTTCCTTCTTTCTTTTTTTTTATTTTCCTAAGACAGGCCTCACTCTCGTTTAGACTGGCTTGGGACTTACTACAAACTATGAAACCATGTTCTTCACACTGCAGTTAGCTCCCTTTGCTTTCCTAAGGGCCATTATCATGGGTATGAATCGTCACGTTCAGCTTTTCCCTTTCTTTTAAAAAAAAATATTTATTACTCACACGATAAATATGTGTTTCTATATTCCCTTTTAAAGATTAAAGTTGTGGGGGCTGGAGAGATGGCTCAGTGGTTAGGAGTACAAACTGCTCTCCCAGAGGACCTGCGTTCAATTCCCAGCAACCACATGGTGACTCACGACCATCTGTAATGGGATCTGATGCCCTCTTCGAATGGCATTAAATGTCTGAAGTGTGCTCCTATTCATAAAATAGAAAAAAAAATCTTTTTAAAAAAAGATTTAAAGTTGTGCTTTTTCTCATTTGGTTCTTTGTGCCTGTGTGTATAGTATATAGACATGCACATGTTTGTGTGTGCTTGTGTGTCCATGTGTAAACATGTATGGAGGTCTGGGTCGATGTTGGGTCCTTCCTCTAGGACTCTCCACTTTACTTTATGTGTGTGTGTGAGAGTTCAGTTCCCAGCACCACATCAGATGGCTCAACACTGCCTGTA
The DNA here is from genome assembly GCF_011064425.1 of Rattus rattus. Lineage (NCBI taxonomy): Eukaryota > Metazoa > Chordata > Mammalia > Rodentia > Muridae > Rattus > Rattus rattus. The sequence continues at coordinate 22,176,847 of NC_046158.1, forward strand.
AGTCTGTCTTCCAGGGATTGATGTCCTTGTCTAGATCTGGAACATCTGTACTTACACATGCACATGCCTGCACACAGAGATGCAGACATACACATAAAATAAATAAAAATTTAAATAAATATTTTTAAAAGGCGGGAGTGATATATACCTTTAATTCTAGGGTTAGGAGGTAGAGTCAGGAAGGTCTCTATGAGATCAAGGTCAGCCTGCCTGGTCTCTATAACAAGTTTCAGGTCAGTCATTGCTACATGGTGAGGCCCTATCTCAGAGAAGAAGAAAAGAAGAATGAGGAGGAAGAGGAGAGGGAGGAGGGAGAGGAGACGGCAGGACAGCATACATTCCTATCCCCAGAAGCTGAGGCATAGGGAGATTGTCTTTTTTTTTTCTTTTTTTTTTTTTTCGGGCTGGGGACCGAACCCAGGACCTTGCACTTCCTAGGCAAGCGCTCTACCACTGAGCCAAATCCCCAACAGGGAGATTGTCTTAAAAAATTAAACCAAAGTCAAGAAAATTGTAGGGCAGGGGCTATGAAAGGTACCCTGATTCCTGGTCGAGATAGATTGAATCCCCCGGGACCCTAAAAGGGATGTCAGGTGCATTCCCAGTCTCCTAGGAGATCAGGGCCTTGTCATGTACCTGGAGCCCCCCCCCCCCCCACAGGCCCCTGTAGAAAGGTCTGAGACAGATCAGTCATGTAGGGCAATGCTCCAAGCCCCTCCTCCACAGGGGAAGACATCTCCACAGGTCTGGTAGGCTTAAGACAGATCAGTAATAGCAGGACCACGCCCCTGATTATGTAGATGAGGTCTTCCCAAGCTCTCAGGCCAAACTACATTTAAGAATCGTGTTCAGAAGGATTGAAGGTGTGCAGGAATTACTCCATCGTCTGAGAGCTTCGGTCATAAGAGCTGTAACACCTCATAAAGGAGAAGGACCAGCAGCGGAGGCAAAAACTGTTCCCCCTCCCTGCCCGAGTTCTCTTCCCTTCCCCTGAACCCGAGCACCTAGTCGGGCCAGAGATCTTCATGGGGAGCCCCCAGGAAATGTGTATTATATCCACTTGGATACCTGAGTCACATCCAAATAGACTTTAAAACTTCAAGTCTAACAAGTGTCAGCATTGGCAGTAGTGTGTACAGGGAAGCTGGAAGCCTGATAGATTAGAAGGAGCTGAGGAACTACTTTGGGACACAGGTACAACTGCTCTGGAAGGCATCATTTCTAGGGTAAAATCTGTGAGACACTCTTCAATACCTGAGTGCACTTACACACGAGCATTTATAGGAAGATTCTTATAACAGCAAACTGGTCCAAGTACCTGAGACGAGCGTAACGGAATCAAAGTGGAGAGCACTTGAAATGGAATACTATACAGAACTGAAAAACCCAGGAATTACAGCTGCAAACATCAACACAAACTGTACTTGGAAATACATTGTGAACAATAATGGCGAGTTGCTGATCTCTCTTACAAACACAGTGTTCAAAACATGAGCAAAATGAAGTAATGGAATAGAACTTATTTTATTTAAACGTATGCGCACTCAATGTCAACATAAATTAATAAATAAATACATATACACATACACAGAAGACCGTAAGGAAAATGAATCAGCTGACAGAACAGGGCAGTGGTTCCACTGGGCCACAAGAGAGGCCATGCAGTGAGCTGGGGAGGGAGGTAGTAACTGGTCAGGAAGTGAAAAAAACTTTGAAAATTAAAGGGGATGCTGGATTTCTCCGGCCAACTCAATGCAGCCATCATTTTATAGCTTGCGAATGCTACCATCTATTATAAATGTCCTAGCACACGGCATTTCAAATGTTCACCGTGGAATATAAAATATTTTGTTCCCAATGGAAAGGAAAAACAATCGGAATGTCGAGGTGGGAAAACTGGACCAGGCCTGTTTTAGGGAGGCTACTCTGCTGCAGATAGAAGGAAGCCTCACTAGAAGGGAGAATGAGGTTTCCACCTGGGCGATGTCGCAGTCAGGTTTGTGAACATCTGATAGGGTGGGGAGGAAAGTTCATGCTGCTATCTTCAGAATCTCTCTTGTTATTAGAAAGACAATAATGACCAAGAGAACTGCCCCCCCGGGGGGTACCCTGGACCTGAAGGGCTTCAGAGAGTGTAGGAGTTAGGAGACAGAAAGAACCCCAAGCCCAGAAGAGTTAAGAAGTCAGAAATGTTCAGTCCCTGGTAAGCGGGTTCGACTGGCGCTTACAGGCAGGAAATGGGCAGGGACAGCCGTCTGAACTTGAGATGCAAAGGGTTTGAGGCCTTTGGAAGTGTAGCTACAAGAAATACAACAGGGAAGAAAACAGACAAATACAGAGTGTGCCAAAAAAGCAAGGCACGCTCGTCTCAGGCCGGACGGCAGAAATTGGCTGCGGAGCCAGCTGGCGTGATTCATGACCTACTCCAGCAACCTTGGTCATCACTGAGCCGTCAAGGTTGAAAATATTATCATGTCTGAAATACGCAATTACATATGCATAACCCATACACATCCCATAGGGCTAAACAATTTGTCAGAAGTTGCGAAAAACCCTAGATCACACAGAAAAGACCTCAGAAAAATCATCCTTACAAGGACAACATTGTTTTTAAGGATGTTTGGGCGTTTCAACGTAGCCTGAATCTTCAGGTTCTGATTGGTTAGAATTTCCAAAAATGTATAAAGAAAATTAACTACCTCCACACACAGCAGTTGATAACCCGGAGGAAGTGGCTAATAGCCATTAACTGTCTCCTTTCCCATCATGCATAGCTGTTCTTCCCTTCCTTTGAGCTTTTGCGGGTCTAGGTGGCTCGCTTGCAGGGTTGGCTAAGACTTCATCAGTTTCCGTGTGTTAGGCAATAGCTAGGGGTCACTTTTATCATTATTCAGCGGCATTTTCCGTCAGACAAACACGCCCACATAATGGCCTGCCATCCTGTATTAATCCGCCATTATGATCTGTTACTTGTCATGGTAACTGTGTCTCCTGGTGGCAGGTCCTACTACCTGACCTTCACTCTTCACCATGTGGGATCTCTGGCAGTTGGCTTCAGGCTGTATAGAACATTCTAGTCCTGAAAACTCTAATGTCCTAATATCATTGTACCTTTGTCATTGTGATCTGAAACTTTTATAACATGATCAGAATTCCTCCAACCCCAGAGAAAGAATGAGCACTTCTTTTTTTTTTTTTTTTTTTTTTGGTTCTTTTTTTTGGAGCTGGGGACCGAACCCAGGGCCTTGCGCTTGCTAGGCAAGCGCTCTACCACTGAGCTAAATCCCCAACCCCGAATGAGCACTTCTTAACCTTCAGTGCTTTGCCTCACAGTCTCTTCAGAACTGGCACTGGATTTGTTCTGAATAGCAGGTTTCAAAACCGAGGCAGACCCTGTGGTTGCCAGCACATACGGAGTTTCACCCACTCGGGGACACTTGTTGACTTCACTGCCTGATCCCCATGACTGTTTTCTGCTTCATCTCCTTAAGATGCTCCTATATTTCAAATCTTCTCCCCCACCTCCATCTCTTTCTCTCATGCCTTTCTTACACACTGTGAGCTAACTGCCATTTGTGTCCCATGCCAGAAAGCACTGGGTTGACAATGCAAACATTCTCTTTGAGGGTGAGAGACACAAGAGTAGTTAGTGGCCTTCCCCACAAAAGTTCATCAAAATGGCGGCCCACTCACCAGCCGGATCAGTTAGAGAAAGAATCCATCGTGTGAGCACCCGCATTCACATCCCTGCCTGTTCATACACACACAGGTTTATTATTCTGATTATTTGGAATATTCAACTATCCAGATTTTCCTAGCTGAACAAAGAAAGGACAGCAATACATTTCAAGGGGTTTGTTCTCTGCAGGTAAGATCCGGATCCGGTAAGATGGCCTCAGCGAGGGTTGTACAGTAAAAGTTATATTCTTTTTTTTTAAATCACATTTCTAAGGTTTTGCCAAATGATTTCTCCTTGTCGAATCTGCCCCTTAACACGTGTGCTTGGATGCTAACAATGACAGACAGACATTGCGAGAGCTGACCTGCACACAGTTCAGACCCGCCATATGCTCACCGTCACTGCTCCCAGTTTGTGAACCCTCATAAATTATTCTCCAGCTGACTAACCTCCTGGATCATATGGGAAAAGAATACCTGTTTGTTTTTCTAATGTGGCATTTTTTTTCTTTATTAGTCGGAAGCATGAACAGTAGGATAAGAAACTGCTAGGTAATTGAACGGTTTTAAGGGAACGTAACGGGCGTGCCCACCCCTCCCAACCCAGGACCAAGATTTTCTGCTTAAATGGTGGCCTCATTGAGAAAATCCTCAAACCATATTCGTGAGATGAAATTTCAGAAACATATAATCTCTTTCAGCCGCATTAGGGGAACTCTTAGAAGACTATCAACTATTGCTTAGGAAATCCCCACCACTTTAAATGCTGTGTTCCTTATGCTTTTACGTTTGGATATATGTGCAGCCTAGTGATGGCTAAAAGATACACGCCCTGTCTAATTTTCTTCTTGAAAAATACATTTATTGGTTTCTCTTTCAAATGTGTTTAAGCACCCAACTAGCCCGCTTACTGGTTGCCCTCTTTTTCTGAAACTCCATTTCTCAGGCAATATTAGAGAAGGAATAATATACAGGATAGGGCCCAGGGACTCAGATTTTAATGCAGTAAAACCTATGCACATTGCTTTCCTTTTGTGCTTAAGAATATTTCTTCAACTTTTCCGACTTGAGTTAAATAGCTAGACTGCTGATGGTTCTTTTTGTCTTGCTGTATTCGAGCTTTTAGTTGTTGTTCTGTCTAGTTTTTCTTTTTTGTAAAAAGTCTGAGAAAATAAAGTGAGTGATTCCCTATTTCTCGAGTCCTCTGCGGAATGAATAGGGCTACACATTGGCTATGCCATCTTTGCCCCTTTGGTTTTAGCTTAACGGTTGTCCTAAAATCCACTTAAGTGAATTTTACTGGTCAGTCTCAGTGGATATTTATAGATCATAATGTATATTCATCCTTTAAAGGTGCCACGTTTGTATCAAAATATTATACGGCAAATAGCCATCTTAAATGTTTATAACTATCGATTGCTGCGTAGTTAAGTAATTTGCTCCTTGCACTTTAGCAAGCCAAACTCTCCTTCAAATATTTTTCTGAGAATGTTTAAGACTTGAATCAGGATCCTGAAAAGAAAAAAGAAAAACCTCGTACTAAGTAATAGAAATTAAGCATGAGAACAGAATTAAAAGGGGTTTGGTTCCCGGCATGTTCGAAGGGGTTTCCCTCTGACAGACAGCGCATTTTGGATTGTTTGAAGAGCCCAACAATCCCTAAGTGTGCTTTGGCTATTCCCCACTTCTTGTCGTCTGAGTTCTCAGAGAGTGGAGGATGGGTAAAGTGTGCTTCCACGGATGCACCCAGAAGACTTTCTGTTCATCTGCAGCAGAGGAGCCGTGGGTAGCTGGCACTCTTCCACGGGGAGCGTCAAACACCACTTGCCACGTCGTGAGTTTCCTCAGGCAGCAGATGTCTGGTAGCTGCTGCTCAGGTCTCCAGCTCCACCAGGCCACCTGCACAACATATTTAACGCACTCACTCCGGTTCTGCTGCTACTTAGGAAAGATATTTTTTGCTTAATTTCCCTCTGAACTCTCTTGTGCTGCCTGTGGAATTTTCGTGTGAAATGCCTCGTCTTGTAACACTTTGCGTTCAGGTAGGGCAGGGGGAGAAACCAAATCTTCCATCCTCTCGGTCTTTTGCCGACTTCCCCCAGGTGATTCGGGAAAATGCTTTTTCTATCTGTACTGTTGCCGTCAAGTTCTGCTCCTTCAAACAACCGCGTTTCCACAAGGCAGCTTTGCCAAACAATCAGACTGAAAAGTTAAACAACTAACTCTTCAATTGCTCGCCTTCTGCGTGTCTCTGACGCTACCCGACTTGAAGAACATGCTTTTTATCAAAACTTTGAGCTGTGGGTGCCATCCTCCCTAAACATTACCGGGAAGCATTCTGACTCCTTCGGCTGGCAAAGTGACAGTTACAGTACCGTGGTGTCTGTTTGGTTTAAAAATGGGGTTGATAATGATAATGTTCTTCCATAAGACTGTCTTCTACTTTTTAATGGTCTCTGTAGTTTCCCCTACATAAATGACTAAACCCTTACAGAATCTCTGTCTTGATTAGCACTCCTGCTAGTAAAATTTCACATACTAAATCAGCACCAGCTGTAGCAAGCAAGAAAGAAAAAAGCAAGTGTAAATGTTCCATATGCCCCACCAAATTGGCATCTGTGTCAGTAACCCTTCTTTTTAACTATTGTGTACATACATTCTCTTAAGTGTTTTGTTCACAGAATACTGCTAACAAAACTCCCTCAGTTGCCATATCAGTGAAAAGAGCCTGCCCTTGGTGTTATTCAATGACACGGACACAAGGTCTCCTTTCTCCTGGCATGGCCATGGCCATAGCTGAATGTTCTGTTTAAGTTTATTCAGATTAGTGAACCTTCAGTTTTACATCTGTGCTATGTAATACAACTCTGCCATGCCTTACGAAGCTACTCTATGGTTGTATTTAGTAGGTAGCAATGTCACAGGATGTGGGAAAGACACCAGAATTATTTTGTCCACCTGGCATTTCAGAGACCAGACCCAAGACAACTAAGTTAGAAGAGGAGGGAAAACATTTGTGATCACTCTCTTGTGTTCACCCAAGACTGCTTAGGTTACAGGCTATGTGAATGTGGACACATAGAGATGTATCAGGAATAGCCAGAAAGCTGTGCCCAGCATGCTGTCTAGTACTGGAGTGTTTAAGGATGCTGTCCAGTGATGCTGGAGCAGCTGGCCACTCAGATTTTATTAATCATCTGAAACACGGTAGGTATAACCCACAGAGACAGATTCAAATACTCAGTATAACCCTCCTGCACCAGTCACCAGGAAGCTACTATGGTGGTTTGAATGCGAATACCCCTATAAGCTCATCCACTTGAACACTTGGTTCTTAGCTGGTGGCACTGTTCAGGCAGGTTTAGGAGGTGTGGTCTTATTGGAGGAAGTCTGTCAGTAGAGATAGGCTTTAAGAGTTTAAAAACTCACAGTGTTTCTGCTCTCTCTCTCCCTCCCTCTCTCTCTCCCTCTCTCTCTCTCTCTCTCTCTCTCTCTCTCTCCCTCTCTCTCTCCTCCTCTCTCTCTCCTCCCCCTTCCCTCCTCTCCCCCTCCTCCCCCTCTCTCCTCTCCTCTCTCTCTTCTCCTCCCCCTTCTCTCCTCTCTCCCCCCTCCCCCCCTCTCCCCTCTCTCTCTCTCTCTCTCTCTCTCTCTCTCTCTCTCTCTCCCTCTCTCTCTCCCTTGCCTTCTGCTCCAGGTTTCATACCTCTGATTGCTACCATGCCTTCTTGTCATGACAAACTCTACTCCCTTGGGAACAACTGTAAAGGCAAATACACTCTTTCCTCTGTAAGTGGTCTCTGTCGTGTTTTTATGACAACTGCAACAGAAATGAAACAGATTCAACCACAAACAGAAAAGAGTCTACAAAGTCCTACAAGGAGCGTTAACAGGTGTCTCTCGGGCTAGGGAGTGTGGTGTGGGGTCGGGGGTGTGTGTGTGTGTGTGTGTGTGTGTGTGTGTGTGTGTGTGTGTGTGTGTGTGATGGAAATATGACAGCTCCATGAGAGCTGGATGGTTATCTGTGTGGATCTCTGTCCACCTGCTGTAGTATTGGAGTTGAGTAGATATCAAATAATAATTTACTCACTTCAAAGGCTGAAAGTTTCTGTTAAAGGGAAATAGACTTAGTTGGTGAATAAGGTACCAACTTAATGAAAAGAGAGGGAGCAGGAATGAAATTTCACTTGGCTTTACTGAAGGTTTCCTACTGTATAAGTATGCTTTTCCTAAATGTAATCTTGGAGCTATTAAGATCAGATGAAAGTTGGGTTCGATAACTCTAAGAATTAAAAAAAAAAAAAAAAAGATGATGACATTTTGATGACAAGCTAAAAACCTTTGCGTCTTAAGTTGCAATTTATTTAAGTCTATAGTGAGTGGTTATAAGAAGAATGTTGAGGAAAAAGCACAATTATATAATATTTTTAAATTATTCTTTTAAGAATTATTATTTTCCCTGTGTATTCATTTAAGGCATATAGTCTTTGCGTATAGTGTAAGGTTTCATAGTCACTTTTGTATAAGTCAGCATGAACTTTGACCCTAGTCGCTCCTCCCTCTCTCCACCCCTCATTCTTCCCATTTACTCCCCAGTCTCTGTCCTACCTTCATGTCATGTCCACAGGAAATCTAAAATCCACAGATAAGAGGTATTTGTCTTTCTTAGTTGGACTTACTTCACCTAATGTATTATGCTATCCATTTGCAACTGATATATTCATTCTTCTTCATGGCTGAATAGAACTCCCTGTGGAAGATGGGTGGTGGTGCACACCTTTAATTCCAACACTTGAGAGGCAGAGGCAGAGGCAGGTGGATGTCTGTTCCAGGCCAGCCTGATCTACAGGATGAGTTTCAGGACAATCAATGCCACACTGAGAGGCCCTGTCTCAACTATCAAACAACAGCACAAAACCCGCCCGTGGATGTGGCTTAAAATTCTCACTGAGCGAGCATGGGAACGTGAATGAAATTCAGATTCTAGCATCCATGTGGAAAAGCAAGCATGACGTCGTATATTTAAAATCCTAGCAGTGGGAGGTAGGAGTAGCAAGGTATCTGGGGCGTGATGATCAATCATTCTAGCCAATCAGTCAGCGAGTTCTACATTTAGTGATAGACCATATCCAAACAAACAAACATTATAATGTGAAGATCAATAGAAGACATGTACCATTAACTTCTGACTTCCACAGACATGTCACTGTGCACACATTACATCACACAGAGAGACAGAGAGAGAGAGAGAGAGAGAGAGAGAGAGAGAGAGAGAGAGAGAAAGAGATTCCATTGCATGCACATGCCATATTTTCTTCATCTGTTCGTCTTTACACATAGGCTGACCCTGTAAGTTGGCTATTGAGAATAGTGCTAACTAAACACAAACGTATCCTAAAGTCATTTGTGTACACAAGGTAATCTTTGAAATAAGTAAATTCGTTCTATTAAAAATAGGTGCCTCCCCTCGGGTGGCAATAGCCTCCCGTCAGAACTGTGAGCATTGAAACAAGCGGCTATGGCAGGAATTTCTGCACTGAGGCGTTTATAGGAGTTGATTCAGTCTCATGCACATGACTCAGTAGCCTCAGAATGACATTACGGCTGCTAAGTCAATGCAGTTGAACCTGTTCTTAAAACACTCGGTCATCATCCGTGATAGCCACAATAAAATGTGCATTTCTACAATTCTACACACGCACCATTGGGGTAAGTACACACATTTTTAAATATATTCCCAAATATCAGAACGGGTGGTACAAAATATGTAATTCTGGTTTGTTTTTTGTTTTGTTTTGTTTTTTGTTTGTTTGTTTTTTGTTTTTGTTTATTTGAGACAGATTCCTGTTATATAGTTCAGGCTGTCCTTCCTTACCAATAGGCTGGCCTTGAACTCATAAGGATCTTCCTGCCTCTTGAATCCCAATGCCTTTAATCTTGCTGGGATTAAAGGTATGTGCTACTACGACTGGCTAGTATGTGTATTTTAAAATCACTATTGATTTAAAGTTTTATTTTTCATTTTTATCTTGCCTGGTTGGCTGCCTACTTGTAGGTAGTGCCTCCTGTTAGCTCTCTGTAAGAGGCCTATTTATTATAATATGGTTGGGAGGATGATGAGTTATATCCTAATGCGAGCTGTCTCCAAATGACAGACAGAAACGCACTTGGGGAATCAGTCAAATCAATTAGCAAGGCTTTCCAAGAACATTGGTACACAGTCCTTCTACAGTCGCGGGCACACACGGAGGAGAGCACAGGCTGACACGAGTAACAGTGTGCCTGGTCCCTGTCAGCACCTCACTGACTGGTCTCTCAGCAGCCATTTTGCTTTCTGTTCTAAGGCAACTTGTGAGCCTGGTAAGAGGCAGGTATCTATAACCTAAGAAGAATCTAACAACGGACAGCACAAATAATACCAAGCTATTCTACTCGACATCTACAAGGAGCCCGGAGAAGAACATAAAGTTCTGGAAGCTAGGCAGGAGGTGTTGACATCTAACGCTGAGCTTTTAAAGTCGAAGCGTTCCGGGTCTTCCTGTGGACTGGTGCCATCGATCTGTATGGACACTGGCGGTACCAGTCGCTCTGGGCCTTTGTAATCACACAGGCGTATTCACCAACAGTTACCCATTCTCTAGAGAGGCTTGGCAGGGTTCATTGTGGGCGGTGGCTGAGTCGAAAAAGGCCACAGCCAGGTCACACACTATTTAAAGCACGGTTTTATTTAAGACAACTTTCAAGTGTTCCTTCTCCCTTTGCTGTCTGATTGTCCCATTTCAGTTTGCCATAGAACAGCTGTTTCGATATCCAGCATTTATCCGTTCTCCACATGCATCCAGCCCAGAGGGATTGTTAAGCAGATCATTGTTTTAATTCTGGCGACATTCCAGGTCCCCATTATTAGTGATCCTGTCTTAACATTTACTGTTCAGTTTGGCTCACAGGTGATGTTGATTAAATTGGATATGCCATCTGCGGTGGGTGTTCATCTGCTAGGCGCATTCAAGGCTGAGCACACCTACTGCTACGTTTTGGTCTAAAGCTTTTTCCCATATTCGATGGCATTCTGGATGTGGTGTTCTGCCACCTGGGTTTCAGGCTTCCTCATTTAGCAGTTGTGTGAAACCAGGCGATCTACTTCTTCTGTGCTCTCTTGATTTTTTTTTTTTTTTTTAAGGATAAAACAGAAAATCTCCACCAATTCATTCCTTCATTTGCTCCTATGTTAATTGTTAACTATTTTGGAGACAGGAGTGGAGAAACCCAACATAAATACAGGACGTGGGGCGCAGAGAAGCAGGAAGTTGCACTGCGTCATCACACCCTGTGTGCTACCTGCCTCTGTGCAACAGACACAAGCAAAGAACTTTGCAAGGCAAGAACCAAAGCACTGAGCTGGGCTGTGAAGTCTCGGCGGTCTTTCTGTACTTTGCCTTCAGACGTGCAGACAATGAAAATATTCTCATGGGTTGCATGTAACCGCACCAAGGAAGCAGAGGCAGGCAGACCTCTGTGAGTTTGAGGCAAGCCAGTGAGACTGTGTCTCAATAAATAAATTAATTGCAGAAATAGAGATCCGCAAATGATAACATGGAACAATTTTGCTCCCACTAGGCAGAGGGAAGCCAAACATGTCTAGTTTATTTGTTTTCTGTCTGCTAATGTAAACATGCAAAACAGACTTGGGCAGGCTTGTATGTACCACACGGGTTGTTTAGAGACACAGTGCCATGATGTGTGAGCAGTCATTCTTTAACATGCCAGGGAAGGATCTTTTTGAAATGTGGGTCATGCTACCCACCCTGGGATGGGACTGAGGACATGTGATACTGTTGGGAACGGAAACACCAATAACTGTGAGAGCAGCCACCACCAACAGTGAGTTTGCCTCTGACAATGGGCTAGGCTTGAGTGTACGTTTTTTATATGTATTTATTCATTTAATCCTCAAAGTAACCAATCTTCTGGGTTCAAGAGGTGAGCCACACAAGAGGGTTGAAAGTTGACCCGTGAAACATCAATTTCAAGTGATTCATCTTGTTATTACTTGCTCTTAGACATGAGTAAGTGAAATACAGAGAGATTAAGTAACTTGTCCAAGGGCACAGAGTTTATTAAAAGTTATTATTTTTGTAATTATTTATAAACATTCCTAATTTCATAGGGTGTTCATGCTACAAGAATAAAAACCCAGGCTGTCTACCTTTGAGGGAAAAATTTTAAAATGTATTAGAAGGATGGGGAACTGTGGCAGAACATTCCCCTAATGAATACAGATTTCAGGGGACCAATCACTGGGTGAGGAGTAGGTGGGACCTCTTGGTCGGAGAGAGGAAGAGGAGAGACAGGAGAAAGAGACTTGGCCTTTTAGACTGGAAAGATGATGGAGGACAAAATGTAGGTAGTGGAGGCCCCAGTTCAGGCCACAGATTTGTATCTTAGAAGAGCTTACAAATTAGGAGGCTAGTTGCTGTGCCCAGAGATTGTGCTACCTGTTGATTCTAAACTAAGTTAGTGTGGTGTTTTCCTTCATGCAGGGACTCAACTGGGTTATAGAGAGAAAGGTACAGCAGCAAAGCGTGGGCTTGCAGGAAGTGCACCCCTAGTAGCCACGGGAAATTGGAAGCGTGGGGCTGGCACGGCAACGACCTGCCATGGGAACTTAGCGAGCCAGGTGGAGATTACTGGCCAAAAGAAAGGAGAAGCTGAGTAACAGATGCTTTCCAGAGCCCCACCCACGGGTTCCATCATATCAAGGTCAGTTCAAGCCACCGAACAACACGTGAAACTTCTGACTGGTCCCTTAGCCTCTGCCTTTGCCCTTTCTTGGGCAAACTCCATATCTGAAGAATATAGGATTGGTGCCAAAATATAGGTCAAGTAACACCACTCTTAACCATTTCTCGGACTCCCGTCTCACTCCGAAGCAAAGCCAACACCTTCCTACTGACCTCCCAGACCTGTGTGATCTGACCCCAGGCCTTCTGCCTCTATCTCTTCCCACTCTTTTCTCCTTTCTCTTGGCTCCCATCATCTGTCCCATGATCATCAAGAGAGCACAGACAGACAGATTACTGTCTCTGCAGATCTTCCCCCAGACCTCTGTAAGGTACTTCCAACTCTTTTATTGTAAACATAATGTATTTATTTTTATTTTATGTGCATTGGTGTTTTGTCTGCATGTTTCTGTGTGAGGAGGGTTTAGATATTGGAGTTACTGTTGTGAGCTGCCATATGGGGTGCTGGGAACTGAACCCGGGTCCTCTGGAAGAGCGGTTCAGTACTCTTAACCACTGAGCCATCGCTCCAGCCTCTCATTCTATTCTCAATGCCCATCTTCTTTCATACAGCATCTCAGAGAAGCCTTTTCTGATGTGCCCTTAAATCTCAGTCCTGGGTTTGGAAAGAGCATGTGGGTTCAACTCCCAGCACTCAACCATCTGTAACTCTAGTCCCCATAGATCTGATGTCCTCCAAGTGCAGTGCACTCAGATGGCGTGCAAACATATATGCAGGGAACACCCATGCATATAAATAACATTAATTAAAAACAAAACAAAATGAAAACTTCAGTGGTATGCCACCGTGAACCGGTCTTCCTGGTCTCCTCGTGGTTTCTCCTGTGTACTTATCATTGGCTTACATACTGACTTAAGTTTATTATTGATCATATTCTAGGAAATGTTACTAGGGAAAAGATATGTTCATTTTTTTTTGCTCAGTAAATGTTGCATGAATTGACAAAGTAAAACAAAACAAAACAAAGTCCCCAACGACTCCAACTTAATTGTATTTCTATATCCAGCTCTTAGGAGAGAGAGGGATGGGTGTGGCTCTAGTTCTCTATCCACCACCCACGGAACAGAGGAAGGCATGCCAATCACTGAAAACAAAGGACCAACAACTACTTTGTTTCTGCTACCAGGTGAAAGGGTAGTGGACTCATGGGAAGTAAAGATCAGTAGCTCTACCATCCACTATATTCCCTGATCTTGACACGGTCTCCACTTTCTACTGCACTTTCCCCATTTAGTACAGCTGATATAGCAGAAACAGAATACAGTGTATTTCTATGGAAATTAGGGTACTTTGTCTCGTATTTTCCAAAGCACACAATTATTGTGTCTATTTTCTTTAGGTTGTGTTTCTATAAGTATCGCCTTAAGTATACATTGTATGATGTCTTAAGAACTTGTGACTATTACAGAGAAACTTTAAATCATTGTATTAGTTTTATTGAAAAAAAGAGAAAAGGCCCCGATGCTTCTTCACTCTGTTCACAATAATATTATCTTGTCCTTCCTGCGAGTCTGAACAAAACTGGGCAATACAAAAATATGCAATGCACCTGACTGAGCTTCCCCCTTGCCTCTGTGCTATGCACAGATAGTCTCTCAACATGGGAGATGAGCAGTTCTAACATACTTCATGTCCTAAAGACTGATGTCACTCCTGCATGAGCTACAACAAAATTTCTGTTGTTCCACAACTTTTGATTTTTATTATATTATGCAATAACTTGTATAGCTTTTCAGGACACATTGCTTTCCATTGTGTTTAACTTATTTAAGTATTACATTGAGATTTCTTAATGCAAACACATCACCTTATTTCCACAACCCTTGAACAGTGACTATTACTATAGAAAATAAGATTGCAACTCATGTCTTTATTAACGAATGTGTAACAACATTTTTAGAATAAAGCCTAAATATACAAATACTTAGTTAAAATGTAAATATGTTCTATGTATCAATGTTTATTTCTAGAAATTTTGTAGCAATCTACACCCCTATAAACAATACATAGTGCTTGCTTTTTAAACACCATATGTACCATTATGTTTACTCTTTATTAATTCATTTCCTCTTTTTTTGCTTGTCAGTGCTGAGAATATTCAGTCAGTGTTCTAATGAGAGTACAAAATCTATTGGTAGATTGGTAATTCTAGGATCTACATACTAAAGCTTTTTGTTTGCCCTTGGTTTTGTTTTGGTTTTTGATATTGTTTTGTTTTTTTTAACATACTAAATCTTATTTGATGTCATCTTCACTACAATTAGAAATACAATGCATATTATATATACATATATACACACATACATATACATATATATGAATATATATATATATATATATCAAAAGTCTGACCTTTGAAGTAAACAACTCTCCAAAATGAAAAGCTATATTTTACCCAATAGAACAGTAGTGTAGCGGGTTATATGAAATTTTAAAACATATTTTCAGAGGACTAGACCTTCTTTGCAGTGGACAGATAGGTACAATAACAATTGGAAGCTCAGAGTAAGTCAAAAATGACAACTGTATGAGGCAGGCCACAACTTCCAACACCCTGCACTTGGTAGCACCCTGACTGCAAGGAACTCGGTACCTACCTCTGTGCGTGCAACAATAGTGTCCTTAGCCACCGCAACTCCTTATAGCTACACAATGGTGCCGTTTTACTCATAACTATGCAAAGTCGAAGTAAGAATTTCTGAAATGAATGTCTGCTCTTACACAGAGCTGATGTTAGTGCGAAAGTGAAGGATCCACTCGTTTCTGTACCTGCTTTGTCTCAGTATGGACTATGGTGAGTCTCTTCAGAAGCGTTTGCCGAAGCTCGGAGCCAGGATGCTCTCACTGTTGGAGATGGTGCTTTATGGAGTTAATTAGTGTTGCATCATATGGTCAGTGGTTCTGACCGATAGGATTGTGCCCTTTCAAGAAGAGAGGAAATGTTGCAATTCCAGAAGAGATCAAGGTTCGAGCATAGATTTCTCACCTCGAGAGCAGGGAGACCCTGCATTAAGTCGCCCTACCCCTGATGTCTTATTACAGCAGCGTAGGCAGGCCAATACACTCTCTCAAAGATGGAATCTTTTGTTGTGGATTTTACCCTATGAAAACGGACTCCGAGTGTTTGCTGGGACGTAGCCAAGAATGACAGCAACTGTACTATTATCCCCCTTTTGTGTGACAGACTCACTTGGGAAGAGCACCATTCTAGTGTCATTTCTGTGACAAGTGCCTCTCGATATAAAGCACTAAGTATCAAAAGGCCTTGGCTGAAAGCTCTGTAAACTAACAACTAAATAAGACTTAGGACTTGGTTTGCATTGTAACGGCCAGGCTTCCACCAGTTTGAGTTCTAGCTTTGAGATTCTCCCAGGCAATCTTTGCATATAATTGTATGTATGTTAAATGATATTGAATATGCCAACCCAAGTTAATTTTAGATTAGCAGAGAGAATGGAATAAAGAAATCATGACATTAAATAAAACACTCCATTTCACTTTCAGCAAATCATTCTCCTGGTTTTCGCCAAAGGCAAGAATCATACAGGTAACAGGAAAAGTTGTTGAGGCAAGAAGTCAGTGTCATTTTCAAAACTGTTTAAACGTCTACGTTGAAGCTGTTAGCCACCGACCTGCTCCTCTGCTTTTCTGTGTGCATTTCACAGCAGTACCGTGCACTTCTTCAGGAACCATTGGCGAGTATTGGCTTTAAGAATGGAAGGTCATTGGAAAGCAGGACTCAGGTCTTTCATTTTAATAAATGTGCCCAAATACAAACAACACACTTCTCCAGTCCTTTTTTTACGCCTGCCTGTAACAAAAACAGCCGAACAGATTGTGATGGGATTCAGACTGACAGTCTGACAGAAAAAAAATCTCTTTTTGTCTAAAATCTGGCTTCCATAGGTTTGTGCAAATCTAAATATTTGATTTTGCACTGGAAAAGGAGCCAGTCTTATGTACAATTTATAAAATAAACGTGTAGATACATGTTTTAAAATCCCTAAATTTTGTCAACACATACGGTCTAACTTTCAAGATTTTTCTCCCCCAAATTTTGACTAAGACTATGGAGTATATTTTCCCCATACTTTCTGGGGCTTTGGCTGTTTATCTAGTAAAGAGCCCTTTTGCAAACAGTATTTCACGAGTGATTAACAGTAGCTGCCTCGTCACATTGCCCTTGCTCAGCAGGGAGTGTTAAGCTCCCCACATTATACTTCCAAGACACTCAGGGGCTGGAGTTGAGAGATAGACTATTTTCTTTGAAGTTTGCCTTCACAACTCACAGGGATGCAAACAAGTTTCAGTCACTCAGCATTCAGACAAGTCCATCACACAGAGACCAGGGCCAACATCGTACCATCCTTCCCAACTACGTCCCTGAAATATTAGCTAGGTGAGATTTGGTGAAAAAAATAACAGAATTAATATAAATTTCTGTCAAAACAGGGCATCGGGACATCAAATTATTAGGCTTGCTGGTTCCAAATTCTCTTTGCCAATCCATAGTCCCAATAAGAAATAGGTTATAAAAATTAGGGTGTTTGTGATTCTTTTTATGTATGTACTAACCGTGTTTACTGCACGGGACCTGCACATGACCAGACAATACATATGTTTGTAAAACTCCCACCTAAAGAAGATTCTTTCGTTGGCCTGAACATCCTGTTACCCTCAGGATGTCATTGGCTCCCTCATTGCCGTTAAGGGACTTTGCAAATCAGATGCTCCAAGTTGAAACTTCTCCTTTTATTTGTCTTCTGAAGTTTACACAGGGCTCTTTTCTTTCATATTAATAATTGGGGGAAGTGTGAAAAAAAAAAGGTTAATTGACCCTACCCCAAGCAAACAGAGAGATGCCATGTGCCTTGGGGAATCTCTTTGTCCTGTCTCTGGAGGTTTTAGCCTAGACCAACTTGCCACACTGTATGCGGCCTTGCGTGAAGAAATGATGCGAGCAATTTGTGGCGCCGAAGAGAGTAGGCGCCCACAGCAGTTCACTGTTTTATACAGAGAAGTCCGTGATTATACAAATGAGCATCATCCCCACGTGTACTTGGAAGATCACAACGATGCCCAGAAAACTCATGCTCGGGACACAGTTGTGCAGATTACATCACTGACCTGTGCGGAGCTGAATAACCAACAAGGTGGCCCCTTTCTCTAAGGTAAGGAACGTTCTCCAAACGGCAAGAGAACACGGGCAGCCGCTTCATGCTGGTGACATTGAAAATGTAGGATAGCAGAAATCCCATCATTTTTCATTTGTATGCAAAATTTTCTGTTCCAGAAATTAACCCCTGGACCCCACGTCAGTTTCCATCTCCAGAATTTTCTTTGCCAGCACCACACAGAGCAGCCTTCTCTCTGTCCTAAGGTCACAGGGCTTCCCTCCTTTAAAACTAAGGGCTTCTCTGGCCAGGTCAGATGCCTCTTTGTTTCCCCTCATTACTGGAGGATAAAGAGCACTGCCCGGGCCAGGCCTGTGGTAAAAGGCACTTCTTTAAGGGCCAGATGCATTGAAATGCAAACTTCACTACTTTGACCAAATAACTCATTGACCGGCATTAAGGTAAACCCTTTACAATGGATCAATCCCAGTGGCCACCTTTTCAGCCAGGTCTTCAACTGTTAAAAAGTCTCTTTGTTACTTACCACCTTAGACAAATGTCACCATCTACATGTGAAGCGGAGAGGGGCGATTGCGGCTTTTAATTGATGTGGATTTAATTATGCTAATTTAGACAGCTGTAAAGCATCTCAGAATAGCAGCATTATGGGGCGAACAAATACAGGTGCCCTTCACTGCAGGGGCTTAATTTTTAACCTAGGAACTTGAAAGGAGGAAGAGAACTCAAAAGGCTGAGACTCCCACTCCCTCACTGAAATATTTAGCAGGCTCTAAATAGTCATTCTTTTAACACTTGGTCTTATTTAAAAGCCTCAAACCCATCTTTGATTAGAATAGAAAAGTCTAAACAATGGAATTATCCAGAATTATTCAAGACAACAGCAAAGTAGAATTGGGGAATTTTAAAATGACCTTTATTTCTGTCTCAAAAATTATCACAAAGTGGGAATTTTTTTTTTAATCTTTGATGCAGTAAACTCTGTACAGATCATATTCTTAAGCAGGGCGAGATCCTGATTTTTTTTTTTAAGCTTTACCTTTTTTTTTTTTACTTTGCCTTGCTATATCTATCTGGCCCATTTTTCACCTCACTGTTGGCAAATGGAAGGTAGTCAGTCACCTTTGCTGGTTCAAAGTCACAATTGTTTTTTCTTCGTGCTTCTGTCTAATGCCAACGCTCTCAGGTGAGTAAAGTAGAACTTATAAATTGGTTGGGGACATAAGAAGAAAGGGAAGGAGTTCTGTGCATGCTACAGATGTGGAATTGCTGCTGGCCTCTTGGCTAGCTGCTCTGGAGGGGGCCTCCCTCCCTCCTTCCCTCCCTAAGGCCAGGCCAGACCAGGCCAGGTCTTGTGAAAGAAAATGAAGACAGAAATCTGAAGAGCTTTTATGGCTGTTTTGTGGCTTGCCTGGGTCTGAGAATGCCTCAGTTCCTCACATCTGGAGTCCCCACTCTTCAAGGCCCAGGATGTCACCACAGACAGAGCAGCAGGCAAGACAAAGGGTTTTTCAATGAATCATCTTCCTTTCTCCCTGCCAGGCCCTGCTCGCTCTGGTCAGCCTTCTCTTCTGTGTCTCCCTTTGTCCTGTAGTAATCAGCTGTGTAATTAGCCAGAGAAGAAAGGACCCAAAGAGAAGACAGTCTTCTCTGTTCTACCCAGAGGGACAGAGTGGCCTGCCTAGTCTGACCCGTTACACATAATTTGGGGTGTGATTTCGTTTCTAGCTTTTACTAATCCTCCCGTCTTCAATACGTTGTTTAAGTCCTCTGATTCCACTGGCTAAATGGGAGAGTCACTTGTAGCTGGCTGGCATGGCTGTAGTGCCTGTCTGGAAGGTACAATGGAGAGCCCTTGAGCACAGGCTGCATATCCCAGAAGCCTTTGGACATCCTTATCACATTTTTTTTTTGCTTTATTAACTTTTAAAAATTCCTTCCGTCAATTTGTTATTTCACATACACACACACACACACACACACACACACACACACACACACACACACACACCCATCTCTTGTTTCTTCCCACAGATTTTTTTTAAAAGCATCTTTTTTTTTCATAAACCTTTGTTGCTTTTTGTTTGTTTTTGAGACCGGGTCTCTCTACACAGCCCTGGCTGACCTATGTAGACCAGGCCTGGCCTCATCTTTTTCCTTTTAGAAGGTCATGATAGGAATAGAAAGAAAATGAACACGCTCTCCCTATAAGGCATAGTCACTGGTCTTCTGAGAGCCGGTGCTAGTGATCAGCTCTAACCTCAGCACGAGGTCAGTGAGCTCCCTGAGTTTAAAGCCAGCCTGGTCTTCACACTGAGTTCCAGGTTAGCCAGGGACTAAATGGTAGGACTGCTCCCCTCCCCCAAATACTCTTTAGATAAAATGCTGGCATTGTTTATGTAGAGAAATTCAAACTAGTGCAAGCATATAACTTTACGTAAGTTATGTATCCTTAATATAGAATCAATGACAATATGGAGGCCAGCACTTTATAACATGTGCTCAGTATGTTCAAAGGCATGGGTTTAATCCATGCCACCACAAAATACACACAGGCGCACACGTACAGAGAGAGAGAGAGAGAGAGAGAGAGAGAGAGAGTTTAGCATGGGTTGACTGCAGATGTGATCCCAGCAGTGACAGGGTTCCATTCTTAAAGTCTCAGCGATGACAGTAGTCTTTTGATATCTCAGTAGCGCTAAGGCATAAAAACTCCACCAATGTGCTTCTTACTTCCGGTAACATGAAACCTAAACGCACACAGGCAACTCCCTCTCTCATGACCTGAAAACTTTTCTCACTGTAAAACAAAACAAAACAAAACAAACAAACAAAAAGAAATAGAATGCACAGCTGAGGATTTAGAACGTTATTTAAGAGGAATGAAAGTCTCTCTAAAAAGAGAACTGACAAAGTAACGGAGAAGCACCTCTTCAGGTGAGCAAGAATAATCGACATTTATTTTATTTATTCGTCCATTCATTCCTTCATTCATTTTGCGATTGAGCATCAGACAACCCTACCTGGCCTGGAACTTTATGTGGCCCAGTATAATTGCTGTGGTTTATTAGATAATTTGACTTTTTCTTTGGGTTCAACAAACGCACATCCCTCCTCTCTAACTCTTTCCTTATCCTTCCCTTTTTACCACCTCCTTGCCCAATTCTGTTCTTGCTCTCTCTCTCTTTTCCCTCTTTCTCCCTCCCTCCCTCTCTTCCCTATTTTCT
Source organism: Rattus rattus (assembly GCF_011064425.1). NCBI lineage: Eukaryota > Metazoa > Chordata > Mammalia > Rodentia > Muridae > Rattus > Rattus rattus. The sequence continues at coordinate 22,197,683 of NC_046158.1, forward strand.
TTTTCCTCCATCTCTGTCTCTCTGTGTGTCTCTGTCTCTCTCTCTCTCTCTCTCTCTCTCTCTCTCTCTCTCTCTCTCTCTCTCTCTCTCTCTCTCATTGCTTGCATGTACATGGGTAGCCTCTTGGGGTCTGCATCCTTGAAGAATATTAACTGTCCCTCCCCGAGCAGCCGTCACTTGCTCCACGCTCCTCAGTGATGGGTCAGGAGGGGGGCACTTCATAGCACTTCATCTATGATGGGATTCTGGTTGGCTTGATCATGGACTTGCTGTCTCGGCTGCTGTGGTAGCATGCTTGGGACTGCACTGCAGTATCTGACAAATACTGCTTGACTTTGATATCTGCCCCTTCTGTCTTTTATCATGTTTCTACACACAGCTTCTTCAAAGATAACTCCTGAGCCTTGCAGGGAGAGGTGTGGTGTAGATCTCTCATCCAGAGCAGAACATTTTTATTTTCTGCACAGTGACTGGTTCCCACTTTTATGAGACAGGTTCTCTCTTTGGGAACTAACTGATCCGGCTAGGCTGGCAGGCTAGCAAGCTCCATGCATTTGTCCATCCACACCTTCCTACCCCTAGGACCACAAGTACACGCATGCCATTGTACTTGGCTCTTTACCTAGATGCCGAGGATCCAATTCAGGTCTCCAGGCTTGCTTGGCAAGCACTTTATGGAGCTAATTTCCTACCCCATATAATATATATGCACGCTACTTTTGAATTATTCCTTTTCACTATGGTATTTCTAAATGTAGATTTATTTTCATTTATCTCATGCCTCTGTTATCTGTTCACAGATAAATGTACTTTCTGGAGTCATTCTTTCCTGCTCTGAGCGTCCATAAAAGTCTCATGTTTGGTCTTTGTTCTGTGTTGACTGGTGACATTTCATTTAGGTGTGTCTTTCAATTACCGCTCTTTAGTGATCGATTAGCTACCATCAGGACTTGTACATGAACCATCAGATTTCTTTTTCCGGTTTTACTTTTCAGATTTAGCTTTCCTCGTTTTGTTCTTTCATTACATGCTTTGTCTTTCGCTTCTTTTATTATCCTACACATTTACAGTTGTTTTGTCGTGCTACAGTGTCACAGGTCCCCTGTTGAGTATCCGCAATATTCCTTGAGGAGAATCGCCTGCTTAGATCGCTTGTCACTGTGGTGCTGTGAGTAACTCTCCAGCTATAGGTGTCTTGGGCACTGCAGGCTGTCAAGGCTCATAATCAGGTAACTTTAATGCTTTTCTTTTAAATTCTTTCTTTGATATTTTCCAGGATCTTAGGTAGAGTACACATTCTACAGTTTCACAAGGTACAGCCAAAGGAGTTTAATACTTAGATTCTTTTTCTTTCCTTTGTAAGAAAAAACAAGGCAACAACAACAAAACAGAAACGAAACACAAATTTCCTTGTAGACGTTAGCTGAGTATGGTGGGGAACACCTTTAGTTCCAGCGCTCAGCAAACATAACGGAAGCAGGCCTACAGCGACATACCTGGACCACTTTGATGGCCATTGACTGGAGAGCTCTGCTTTCTAAAGAGTCCATGGAGAAAACACCAAGGATGCCTCTGACACCCATCCTTTCTTTGCCTCCATACAAAAGAATTTATGTTGGCAAGGCAACCATTTTAACAGTGTCCTGACATTCTTGATGCTGAGAATAACCACCTGAAACATTTCTATCCATTGAGACGCAGTTGGAAGACAAATAGAGATGCTTTCTGCCTTTTCCGTGTCTAGAGGGGTAGTAACTGTCTTTCATCTGAGAGGCAACATGGTTACCAGTGTGCTGACATCTGTCCTGGCAATGTTGAACTGTTGGCCCAAGGCCCAAGTACCTCTAGTGTTTGTTAAGGATGAAGAAACTTTTTGATTAACTCACATTTCCATCTTTTCTGTAAAACCCAGATTTAGAGATAAAAGAGTGAACCATTAATGTGTAAATTTGTGTATTCAGAAGTCACAGTTAGCATTAGTCATCACCCAGTGGGCAAACTGAAATATGTTTAGAAAGTAAAGTCAGAATTTGAACCCACCTGAACTGACAAAATGGAAGGTACTACACTATCCATTTTTTTAAGAGTCTATACTGGAGTACCAAGACACCGACTGTATGAATTTGAAGGCAAGATACCTGAACACGGTGCATGGCTGCTGAGAAGTTTGAAGCAGATATCTGTCATGGTGAAGCAACTTAAACGTTCCAAGATCAGAACCAGAGGGCTATGCTAGTAAACGAGCCGGTGAGAAGAAGGTGTGCGGAGGTGACTTTTTCCCAGTCTGACTTAGCTTGGACTTTCTGCGAGAGAGCCAGCAGTTAGGTAGAATTAAGGAAGTAAAAAAAAAAAAAAGCCATTGAGATGCACTCTGTTTACAGGTAGTCAGAACATTTTATTTCCAATACGACGTAATAGACGTGCATGACATTCAAAGTCAATAAATATACATTACTGGAGTTTTGATATATTTAGCTGGAATGCCTTAAAAATACAGGTTCAACTAACACTAGTTTTCCTAACTCTTTAAGAACAATTCTGTAGATCTGTATATTTTTGATCGTTCATATATATGAATGTATATGTATATATGTGTGTGCATGTGTATATAATATATATACATATATGTATGTGTATGTACTTAATAGTTAAATAAATAAATACTTTAATAGTTAAACAAAACGAGGAGCGTAGAGAGATAGATTAGATTAGAGCACTCACTACTCTTGCAGAGGACCAGGTTTGACGTTTGGCACCCACACTGGGCAGCTTATAATTTCCTATAACTCCAGTTTCAGGGATCTGAACACTCTCTTAAGACTCCTCAGGAGACTCCTCAGGCTTCTCCTCGAGCTCACAGCACACATACAGGCAAGCAGGAACACACGCACAAGAACAAAACATATGGATAAACCAACTTTTATCCTTGATCAAGGTAGGTTTTATATATGTGCTCCAAAACTCGGCTGCCTGGGCTAAAACAAGAAGGTAAAAGCTGATTCCATTCCAAGTGTTCATACCTGGAGAAGGTAAATTTCTTAGATGTCAAAATAACACAAGTACTGTTTTTACAATCAATTTCTTCATAAGTAGCCTTTGAATTGAGGCAGAGTCTGGGGGAAGGGATGGGGGGAAAGAAAGCTTTCCCACATATTTCCAAAAGTGAGCAGTATGGAATTCACTTGGGAAGAACCCATGGAGGTGAGATGCTTCTGGGAAACTTTAGCCCCAGAAAGACTTGCTTTCAAATTTATTCAACTCGATGATGACTTAGCCGCTCTCATGTTGTGGATGGCACAAACTATACACAGTTCTTGCCCTAGTGTGCCTTAAAGCCTAGTGCAGGAGACTGCAGGGTAACTGTGCCCAACCCATAATCACACGCACTCTAAAGCAGACAGGTGCCAGGAGCCTAGAGATTCAAAGCAAGCTGGTGTCCATCAGCCTGGCTGAGAGCTAAATGAATTCCTCAAGGCAGAATTCAGGACACAGTTTAAAAGACAAGGAGGCAGGGAGCAAGGGCAGTTGTGTACACCAAGAACGACATAGACCTTCAAGTCCAGAGGGAGAGCGAGATCAATCCACTTAAGCAAATAAACAGTGATGGGGCTGTTTGTGGTCAACAGGAAAGCCCCTCATCTGACTTCTGAGAGACCATCAAACTTTAGACACGATTCTAAAGTTCAGAGTTCAACAAGACAAGATATTGTGATAATTAAAGTGGAAGCAAGCACACAAAAGCCCCCCATTATCTACTAGGTGCTAAATAAAACTACCTTCCTACCCCGCCACTCACTGGACTTTAACTAAGCCATCCTGCCAGTTTTCGCTCATTGGAAGTGCTTGCTCTAAATAGAATGATATAATGGAATGTTGTCTGTGACTGACTGTCTGATACTCCACGTGCCAACTGAGAACAATCTCATGTTTATTTATTTAAGGTATTCTTAGTCTTGTCAGTCATTTCTTAAGTCAACTGCTTCCTTTCCATTTTTGCTGCTTTTCATTAGTACAAGGAAGATAGTCAAATACAGTCTATCAGCTGTTGCCATGTGCCTGCACCCAGTGCCCTGGTCTATTGGTGAGGGTTCTCCATGAAGACAGAGGGATGAAAGTGGGGAGAGAGAGAGAGAGAGAGAGAGAGAGAGAGAGAGAGAGAGAGAGAGAGAGAGACAGAGAGAGAGAGAGAGACAGAGAGAGAGACAGAGAGAGAGAGACAGAGAGAGACAGAGAGAGACAGGAGAAGGGGGAAGGAGGGAGAGACAGACAGAGACAGACAGACAGGCAGAGACAGACAGAGACAGAGAAGGGGAGGAAGAGGGAGAGAGGGAGAGATAGAGAGACAGCCAGAGAGACAGACAGACTCAGAAAGGGGGGAAGGAGAGTGGGAGAGAAGGAAGAGAGAGAGAGAGAGAGAGAGAGAGAGAGAGAGAGAGAGAGAGAGAGAGAGATTGTCAGTGCTCAAAAGTAATCTAAAATCAATTAGACAGGCAGACAGACCACTTAGCAGCACCTATCAAACCTGGAGATGGTCTCAGCACTAAATTCTTTCTCCATGGACTTGGTCTTTAATGCCATCCACTGATTGGGTGAGACCGACCGCATTATCAAAGTAATGTGCTTTAGTCACAGGCTTATCATTTCTATCAAAAAACAAGCAACTGGGTGTGGGGTATGTATGCCTTTAGTCCCAACCCTTAAGGAGCAGAGGTAAGTGGATCTCAGTAAGTTTGAGGCCATCCTGGTCTACAATGAGAGTTCTCAGCCTGGCTAGGACTACACCATAAGACCCTGTGTTTAAAAAAAAAAAAAAAAAAACAAAAAAAAAAAAACAAAACAGCAAATAAAACTACTCTGGACCCCTTCAAACAACATTTACACCCAATTTAACAAAAATGTAGGTATCCTGGGCTAGACAAAATTATCTATCCATCCATTCACCATCCTTTGATTTGAAATCAGTCCTTTCCTTCCCTGAGGGCACTTAGAACTGGAAGTGTGGCTCCTTCCTGTCTCCAAGTCAAGCAGGCAAGAGATGTTGGGAAAATCTTTAGGAAGCAAGGAGGTGCCGAGAAGGAGAGTTATCCACACAGAAGAAAAGCACTCACTGCTGCAGAGACAGGAAGATAACCGAGCTTTCTGTTCTCTAATGTTTGTTCTTTACATGCATTACATCCTGACTGCAATTTCCACTAACTCCACTCCTCCTAGTCTCCCTCCCCACCTCTCATCTACAACCTCTTCTTCTCAGTTACCTTAAAAAAGAAAGCAGATTTCCCAGGGCATAACAAATACAGTAAGACTGGGCACGAACCCTCAGGTCAAGGCCGGAGGCAACCCAGCAACCCAGTAGAAAGAAAAGGGTCCCAAGCACATACAAAGGAGTCAAAGGTACTCCTCACGCCTGCTGTTCGTGTTAGACAGCGCCCCTTGATGCGGAATCTCTGGTTTCTCTACTAAAGTCATGCGATGTTTCTGACAGTGTTAGCCTGGGTTTCTATCAGTAAGATACAAAATATCTACTTAAGGTTGTAAAGAAAAGTGCATGAGACAATTTACATCTGAAGCTAATTCACACTGTGTGCAGACGGCAATATTGCAGTGAGTACTTGACTGTTGTCAGGAGTCACACTCATCGACCTCGTCAAAACCATGTTGGTCAATTAACCTGTGGCCACACCAAATACCTCTCTTTGCCCATGTGTTTACATGCGGTTTTAGTTATAGGCGTATTAACCTATTTCCATAACATGTCACATGTTTTTTAAATACTTTCTATATCCCCCACTAAATGGTAAAATCTAAAGGCAGAGGGAAGAGGTGGATGAAAGGGTACAAATCTTTTGTACCCTGGGGCTGCAGCTCAATTGGTAGAATGTTGCCCCTCGCACGTGTGAAGCCCTGAGTTCAATTCTCAGCACAGCATTTGGGAATGGGAAACACATGGATCACAAGTTCAAGGTCATCCTGTGCTTCTCAGCTAGTTCCAGCCTGGTCTTAGTTTAGACAGCCCTGTCTAAAGCAAGCAAGCGGACAAAATCCACATAAACTAATTTACCAGAGACCTAGTGGACAGCTTGATAGGGATAGTTAGTAATAACACATACTGTGTGCCCTTACCACATGAAACAAAGCAGGGAACAATATGAAGTAACGGTATGTTAATTAGCTCAATTATGACAATCCATTTACAATATACAAATGTCCACACCTTGCATTCTATAGGGTAAATACATGAAATTACTATTTCTTATTCATGCCTCAATAAAGTCAGAAAAATTCAAAAAAAAAATGAAGAGAAATAGAGTCTTCAATAAATGAATAAATGGTAGAATGTACTATGCTTCAAATTTCCTGAACCATCTCAATTCCTAGTGGCGGCTATTAAACTTAACAAGCATTTCCGGAAAGCACGCTCTGTTCAGGGTCCTGTACCAGGTGCGATTGGCTATAGAAAACTGGTACGTTTGTCAGTTAGAGAGATTTTCCTGAGGGGGGTGTCCTACCAGGTCTTCGCACCACAGCGATGGTTATAATAGTATGGGTCTGGAGGCCACACAGCAGACAATCAGCTAGCCGGGATATCTGTCTGCACAGGGAGCTCAGAATTCAGAATTCCCACCCCACCGCTCAACGCTGGAGAAACGCCGCAGTAGTCAGGCAACACCCTCCAAAAGCCCCAGGCCCCTGAGCTGCAAACGTGCCAGTCATCCGAGACCTGCCACACAGATGTGCTCTCTGCTTATTCGCTTTGGTCTGGAGAGGTGGTCAGTGAGTATTTATTATTAGTTTGTTGACAGCATTCTTGACATGAAGCCAACACAATGAGTTGCTAATCACAGCAAGGGTCATTTATTTCCTATTTTGGGTCACTTGCTTTCTCTACTGAAGGAAAGGAACATGACAGCTCTCTGTTACTCATGCCAAATTCAAGCCCCCTTTTTCTTCTGAAATCTGCATACGCCATCCTTCCTGACTGTACTTTGCCCTTACGCAGGTATTTGAGCCTCTGCTCATACTTGGGAGACCCCACTTAACAGGACCCGCTTCCTGCAAGAGTGGAGAGGCCAGAGGCCGTTGGAGCCTTCCTTCTCGGCTCCTACGAGGGGTAGTTTATGCTTGCTGAGCTGCTCAGTGCCTTCCCTTGGCCCGCTTTCCTTTTAGAATCCTCACAGCAGAGCAATATCTCTTCCATGAATATATTATCTTTGCTAACTTGACAGTCTTGCCGCTGACAATATTGGTTGTACTTCACTCCCCTGCTGGGGTCCAAAATCAGATCCAACACCTCTGGGCCTGTACCGCGGTTGTAGAGCAGCTGAAGGGGCCCACTGCCAGTGGCTGCGAAAGGGATTCTTTCCAGCCTTAGCACCTGACTTCCTGGCTGCCTCTCTTCTAGTCTAGTCTCATTGGTTGCTGTGGCAGCTGTTGAGTCTCTCAGTGAGCTTGGTGTTGGGTCAAGTCTTCCGTTTGGCTGCCATACTCCCTTAGGCGCCATTTTTTTTTTTTTTTTTTATCCTTGATTACAGAGAATGTCCTCCTATCACCTTTTAAAATAATTCAATAGGCATAACCAAACCTTTGGAGTAGGATATTTGATTTTTTTTTCTCTTTTTTTAGTTTTCAGTGCTGAAATGCAAGCAGTAGGGGTAGAGGCAGTCCAAAGAGAGTTCTGAGTTTATGATTTGTCATTTAGAAACCTGGTAACCTTGAATAGTGTTTATAAATGAAAATACAACACAGATTTGTGTGTATAAGAAAGGTTATAAGAATTCCTTCCAAAAACAATTTGGAAAGAATAAATCTTTATGTACTGAGATAGAAAATATGGAATAGCATATATCTTTAGAGGTAAGACTGCCTTTTTAAAAAAAATAGTTAAAATATTAATCACTTACAAAATCTGTTGTTTAAGGGGAAAAGAAAACCCTTCAGGATTTTGGTTTTCATTATCATGAACGAGTCACACACACCCATTCAGTGCAAAAAATAACTTTGTATTCTATTAAAGTTCTATGTGATGTCACTTGATAGTCAGCTGACTATCAGCACTTGAGATTCTGAGCAGTGTTGCGTGTATTGATAAAGTAATTCACCGAAGCTCTGAGGAGATGGCTCAGTGGATATGAGCCTTTGCTTTGCAAACGTGAAGAATGGAATTCAAACTCTTAGCATACGCATTAAAAAGTCAGGTAGGATTACATGTGTCTGCAACCCCAGCACTGGGGGACAGCCAAGAAGATCTTCATAGCTCACTGATCACTGGTTAGCCTAAACAAACTGTTAACATTTTAGTATTTCTAGAGCCTTTCATCTAACTCCTTTTGGGGAGTGTAATTTTTATTATATTTTAATTAATTAATTAATTTTTTATTTATTTATGAATTTAATATGTATGTTTTGGCTGTATCTATGTATGTGCATCACATGCATGTGGGTGCCTAAGGAGGTCAGAAGAGGGCGCTGGAGTCCCTGGAGTTACAGACAGCTGTGAGTTGCCACGTGGGTGCTGGGAATGAATCCAGGTCTTCTAGAAAGACAGACAGTGCTTTTAAGCTCTGAGCCATCTCTCTAGCCCTTGGGAATAGTGTGTGTGTGTGTGTGTGTGTGTGTGTGTGTGTGTGTGTGTGCGCGCACATGTGTGACAGTTTCAACTATTTACATTATGAATAAAGGTACAAGAGCAAAGCATGGACTATGACAACAAATACTAGAGGAACATTTTGTCTACACATAAAGAGGCAAATCTTTTTTGCAATACAGTTGTGTAAAGAGTATATCTGAAGACGATCTGTACTACCCACAAGCATCAGGAAACGTTTTTAATTCTCATACCATTCTTGTGGCTTACAAGGTCTTCAAGAACATTTTTTTCTTTTTTGAGAAAAATTCATAACATCTTACCTTCGTGTCCTCAATTATTCTTAAATAGAGAAGTTGGGGTTCTAACAGGCAGCTAGTCAGAGGGAAAAGAACAAAAGCGAACACCTGACTCGTACCAAACGTTTGAAGAAGTAAGAAGCAAGGTAACGGACCACCATCGCATGTTCTACAGGCTTGGTAGTGGCTTTCCATTTGCCTAAAAAGCATTCCAATTGGTCAAGACTCATTCCCTACAGTTACATGGGAGCCCAAGGGGGCAAAGCCATTCTGTGCCAAGAGCCCCTTAGATCAGCGATAGAGGCTGTGTCTAGAGTGTACCCTAAAGAAGCCATGAGTAAGAACACCACACACGGCCTCCTCCACAGAGACCTTTTCCTAGTTATCTGACGGGAACTTAAGGCTAACGTGATGCTTGGTCATCAGGATGACGTCATCTCAGGCAGTCAATCTGTACTTCTCCAACAATGAAGAGGCTCTAAATACTATTAATAGGAAATAAAGATAAATACTTGAAATCTGTTCTCCCCTCGAAGGCAGGGAACGCCATGTTCTTTGCAAGGCTTTGCAGGGCTCTCATTCCTTGTTTCTATGTCCTAAAGTCTGTGCACAGTGAAGTTACTAAATGAACAAAATGTTTAAATGCTAAAATCAAGAGTTCCCTTGGAATTCATTTGCACTTTCTTAAACAGGTTAATGTTACAGAGTGGATACATTTCAAATACAGCTTCCGAGTCTTTCTAAAAAAATGCGGATCTGTGGGATAAACAAAATTAACTCAAACTTTGATTTTGAAGTTATCCCCAACTGGTATCTGCTGCCTATGGTTTTACATCTACATCCTTTAAGCACCGTTTTCTGTTTCTTCCTCTACTTGATCTTTTGAAGTGTGATTTGTGTATAATAACATAAATCTAGGTCTTTGGAACCAACGTTCCGTTCGAATGATTGACATTATAGGATTTTAAAGTACGTGCGAGAGGATTCTGTCGCTAGACACTAAATTGAAATTTTAAGGAAATGGTGGGAATGGCTGGAAGGGAAAGAGGTAGCCTTTTAAATCTAATTTGTTATGCACCGCAGTAGGGTAATGGATGCAATGAAAAGTTCTTTTATGGAGTTCCCACGTCCAAAAGGTATTTTGGTAGCAAAGGTTGTTAAGCAGACTCCCTGTGGTCCTCTTCAACTGAAGATGGTAGGGCATGAGGTATATAGGTCTGTGTCCTCCTGGTTTTTATTTCCTTGGGAATAAAACGGCAAAGGACACCTTAGGCTGCTTAGAAATCACAAAGGGGTTGCCAGAACCCTCACAGTCGGCCTGAATAGAGGATCGTGCTGAAGGGCAGCTGGAACCTTGGAGGGAGTTAAATCCTTCAGGTGGATCTTTTCAAATTCCAATAGTGAAGAGTTACTGGAGAATTGGTGAGGGTTTCACTAGGCCCCAGCAGGTTTGAGATCAAAAGCTTTGCTTAAATAAAAGCCTGTTGGGAAATCTTAAAACCTCTTTGTAATGTAACTTTAAAAAGTTAACACAAAGCACCCTCAGACTGAAGCGGAGGATAACGACACGAACAAAGACTATATCGAAACTGATTCCATTAGGAGAAATACAAATTCGCTTAATTTAAAGAGCAATGCAGTTACATTACCGTGAGCAGAACTACACACATCATGCCACCCCGCCCTCCTAGATGACTTTCATTTTTTGTTACATATGCCAGACTGAACGTTGTTTTCCGTTCAGATCTGATTTTGAAACAAAACACAAGTTCATTTTTTAAGAAAAGATCGATGTTATCTAAACGTTACACCTAAAAAAAAAAGTCTTGAAAATGAGCTAAAATTAATCTTGATGGACTTAACTGCTCTTCGTGATGTCAAACTGCTCATTGCCCCATCATTAATAAGCTACCAAAACCACAATAAAGTATTTTATAATTAATATCTATCTGTCTTTTGAAATGGCATATACGTTCATAGATGAAATTGTCAATTCGTGGTTTGGTATAGGGAAGGGAACTTTTTGTGTGTCCAATGTCTCCATTTGTACTACTTTAACCTTTCATAGCAATTACACACGTGCGTAAGTGTGTTTTAGATCAATAGATCAATAAGGAAGGTGAAGTACGTCACGCAGCCATTTAGAGAAAGTTTAGACCCATAGCTTCTGACTCAGTCTGAGAGGCTTCTCCTGACTCGTACGTGGCAGGATGCCATGGTTCAAGTCAGGTTTTACTACGTCTTCTTCAAACACCTTTTCCTGGTGGTTGTTATTGAAGAAAATTATCCTGAAATTTTTATATTGGTGGAGAAAATGGCAGCGTGCCCGTATGCAATCTTTTGTTTCCCTTTTTTCCTTCTTCTAAAAGAGATTTATTTTATGTGTACATGTGCCTGCCCGGTTGTCGGTTATGTGCACCATATGTATTCTAGTTTGCACGGAGTCTGGAAGGAGGAGTTGGGTGTCTGGGAACTGGAGTTGTGGGTGCTTGTGAGCTAACACATAGGTGCCGGGAGATTGAACCTGTGTCCTCTGCAAGAGCAGCGAGTGTTCTAATGGTGGAGCCATCGCCACCGGACTTAAGCTGTGTCTTGTCCCTTACCAGTCCAATCAGGTGGAACCTCACTCTTTGCTCTTTTGTTCTGTATGAAAACCAAATCCCCAGGATATTGGCTTAGAACACTCACTCTGGGAAGTAAAGTAGTGTTTCCTACGTAGCAACTGTCCCTTTGTCTCAGATTAGCTTGTTTTTATGTTTGGTGGTCTTTTTAGATTCACCACGCTCACTGGGGGAAAAAAATCAAGTACCTTAGGATAATTTCTCCACTAGAGAAAGCAACTTTTAATGTTTTGGTGCTGTTAATGCTCTTGATAGCTTTACTTATATACATAGAAGGTTGACATTTTCCACAACAAATTTGGGGTGTGTGTGTGTGTGTGTGTGTGTGTGTGTGTGTGTGTGCACCGTATGTGTAGGTGATGAAATTTTAAAATTACTGATATATTGCAAGTACCAATACAAATATTTTTCTTCAACAGGCTATAATCACCTTCATTTTGTTGATTTCACAATATATTTAATTCTTCTGACAAGTATTAGGCTGCATTCATTTCTGTTCTCATAAACTGTTTTAGTAAACATGTTTAAACATAAATTCAGAAATGTTTTTGGCATAAATTCCTAGATGTGGACTTAAAAATGTTGAAGGATTTTGTTAAACTGCCCTACAAGCAGCTCTGCCAATTTACACTTCACCAACTGCGCACAAGTCAGTTTCCCTCTAACCTAGACGAGATATTATTTATTTGAAATTAATTAAAATTCATTTAAAGGTTGTTAATCTAATTGGGGAAATTGTCTCACATTTTTATTACTTCTTCAAGCCCTCAATTACTTAAGAACCTTTAAGTAAATAAATTCTTAATAAGTCACACCTGGCCACTCCCCCACCCCCATGGCACGTGTCTGGCACCAAACTGACTTTCCTTTCCTACCCAAGTAGTTGTCCCTTTACAGCAACAGTAGATTTGAATCCAAGTGGTGGGGGGGCAAATATTAGCCTAAATAATTGGGGGGGGGATCAGATAGTTGTCATGACTCTCAGAATAAAGGAATATTTGATTACCAACCCTTTTAACCTTTGAATCCCTGTTATTCTCCATTACTGGGGGTGATGGGGTAAATTCAAATTAGCAAGCAGACGCTATGGTGTTCTTCTAGGACACTTCCTTCTGCGAATCACAAAAATAAGAAAACCCAGGTCTTCGTTTCTCCTGAAGGCTGTAGTTAGATTATGAATTCTCTCACAAATCCTAAATTCAATAAGCTGCTGGTGTGATATGATGTATAAAATAACACCGCTGTATCTTTGAATATAACATAGACGACATGGCGGAGTGGTGGGGAGGCTACTTCACTATGGCAAGGAAACCAAATTAGTACTAGAAGTTTAAAAACTATAAACCTGAAAGGTTTACATCTTAATCAAAAGAGCAATGCACGGAAGGCAGTAGGTTCTCTGTGGGAAGTTCACGGAGCCTGTACAGACTCCATTGTGCACCTGAGGGGCGCATAGGCGAGCTCTATTTATCAGAATGGCTGTTCTACCAACCATGAGGCTAACCAGGTGCGCGTGTACGCATACGGGTGACACACACATTTCTGCAACAGCAAAAACAAGCCAGCGATACAGCGCGTAAATTGTCTTAACAGGTTTTGCTTCATTTTAGTGAAAAAAAAAAACTTACTAATTAATGCAAGTGTTGCAATCATTTTTATGACATTCCCCAAAGCTGGCACTTTAAGGGTTATGCCATATGCTGATTGACAGCAGCCATAATTCTATACAATGAGACTGTACCATATTGTTTGAAGTGAGGTGATACTCATCTCTTGAAACTGATCAAACATACGATTGCATCAAACAGTATTACAACATAATCGCGCAGCATGCGGGGACTGCCAGCGCTGATCGCCCTGCTACACTTTTTGCCTTGGACTTCCCTAATAGCAGCCGTGACACATCACTGCACCCACATTTTCCTCTAAGAACCGGAGACTAAGACAGAGCAAAAAAATCTGCTTAAGACTGGATTGGTTATGCTGTGTGAGTGTGCATTTGTAGATTTCTTGGAATCGCAAATTCGTTCCCACTAACATCTCCCTGAGTACAAAACCCATAAAGGACGGGATAAAAAGGAGATTCCACACAGGGCATGAAAGAATTCAAGTGCTCTTTGTTTTCCTTCAGTAAACAAGCACACTGGCTTGGAAGTCGCTTTACTTTTTAAACAGTTCCCTTTCTCTGCAGCACCCAGCGACAAAGCAGCACCTGATGATTATTTTTCTTCCCCAATGCACTATTTTGCAAAGCTGCTGCTCGTCTGGTAACCGTGGGCCCACCTCAGTTGCAGACCGATGGAAAGGGGCCTGAGATCTTGTCCCCCGGGCTCAGTAAGTAGCTGCAGGTCTGAAGAGTGGTGGTCAATGGTGTCCGCGGGGAGCTTTGTCCTAGGTGGTTTCTACAGGAAAAACCCTTGTCAGGGGTTTCGAAGTTAGGCTCCCATTTTAATTTTCACTAAATCACATGTCCATCCGTCCATCCATCCATCCATCCATCCATCCATCCATCCATCCATATTTACAAAAAAAAGCCATTAAGCAACTTTCAAAAACTATGCTGAGGACAGGTTGCAGAGAAACAAGGGGTTGGGATGATATTCATCATCATCTGTTCACCAAGCATCAGTCTGTGCAGGCATATGAACCCTTACTATCCAGTCTGGTCTTCTCTTCATTCTTTCGTCTACACTTACTGTTCCTTCACCCTTAGCCTGGGTGTGCTCAGTAGGAGGCCTCCTAGGCTAAATATCTTCCAGCTGCTTAGACCCGTAGAAACCCTGTGAGCACAGAGACTTGTACACCAGCTACCCAAACACTCCACACAGCCACTTCTATGATTTGTACACAGGGGAATCTGAGACTGCCCGCCTCCTGACCTCCTCCAAGTTACAAGACCACAGAGCTCTCCATTCCTACAGCCTCTCGCCTAGCTGTCTGTAGGAAGGTCGGGCACTTCAACAGACACTTCTGATCACCTCTGTTGCCCCAGTAGCTGGCGGGCCCTTATGCAATATGAGGAGATAAAACTGTCTTTTGGTTTGTCCTCCCCAAATTTCCCCATTCGTGATGTCAATGTCATGTTTTAAGATCTGGAGGTTTACATTTCAAAAGACTCCGTACTGACTGGGTGTTTTGATATCTGTAGTTGTTAGCGTCCCTAGCCTAAATAAGAGAGCAAGCCCTTGCCAACTGCCTGCGGGTGAACAAGGGTCAGCGCTTATCTTCTCTCTTATTGTTTTGTGCTTTTACCACCTTTCTGATTTCCTCCTTTCTTGTTCTGTGTGTGAGACAGTGTGGGGTTGAGTCTAGGAGCCTATGTATGACTGCACGGAGACAAGGGGAGATATTAGGTGTCTTCCTACCTTGTTCCACCTTCATGCTTTGAGACAGAATTTCTTGCCAAACCTAGAGCTCACTGTCTAAGGTAGCCAGCCAGCGAGCCCATTCAGTTCTCCTTTTTCTAGTTCCAAGAACTGGGATTAGAGGCAGGCAGTGCCACACCGAGGTTTTTACACGGATGCTGGGATTCATGCTGGGCAGCAAGTATTTAACTCATTAAGCTCTGTCTCCCCAGACCCATTGTTCGATTTTGTGTTTGAACCTATGTGGGTGTGCAAATGGAGGTCAGAGGTTGATGTTGGGCATCTTCCACGATTGCTCTCCACATCTGTCTGTCTGTCTGTCTGTCTCTCTTTGTGTCTATGTATCTACCTGTCTATCTCTATCTATCTCTATCTATCTATCTATCTATCTATCTATCTATCTATCTATCTATCTATCTATCTATCTATCTATCTATCATCTATCTTCTAACTATTTACCTTCTGCCTATTACTTATTTTTAATATCTATGTGTTGATAATTTCATATAGTAGTACAATATATTTAGATCATATCCATGCCTCACAGCCCCTCTAACTTTGCCTGGAGAACATCACCAACCCCATGAATACACGAGCCTGCCCTCAACTTTTCTGTAGCCCACTGAGTGTATTTCCTGCTGTCCCTCTGCGTGGGTGCAGGGCCACCCGCTCGGGCATGGCTGATGACCAAAGCCACACCACTGAAAAAGAGTGTCTTTCACCTGCTACAGCGGCCTCAGTCGTACACCGGCTTTGCCACTCCTGGCAATTCAGATTGCCCCACAAAAAGGATTCGAAGTCTCTAGCCCAGGAGGAGGAGACCCAGCCTTCTAAGTACAGTGGTTTGGATGAGAATGGCTCCCGCGGACTCAGCTTTGACTACACAGTCCCCAGTTTGTGACCTGCGTGGGCAGGATTAGGACCTGTGGCCTTGCTAAAGAAAGTGTGTCACTGGGGGTGGGCTTTGAGGTTTCAAAATCCCTACATGCAAATGAGAGGCATTTCCAGCATCTCTCATGTTCTGTCTGTCTTGTGTTTGTTATCTAAAGATGTGAGCTCTCAGTTACTGCTCCACTGCCGTGCCTGCCTGCGATCCTCCCCACCACGGTGTTCACGGACGCTGAGCCTCGGCAACTGTAAGCCCTGATACACTCATTCTTTTACAAACTGCCCTGATCGTGATGTCTCCTCACAGCCGTAGGAAAGTAGGACACTAAGCTACCCGAAAGGAGATGATAGAAAGATACCGTACTTTTCCTTCCCAGAAGCCTCTAGTGCAGAGGCTCTCAGAGCCCTATGGCATTGGCCTGCCTGCTTTTATGAGTTGGGATTCAGAAATGCGCAAATTTCACTTTTTGAATTTTTATTTTTTGAAAACTGGTCAAAGCTCAGATTACTTTTCTGGTCACTCTGGGCGTTTCCCCACCATTTCTCTGTTGCGTTCATCACACGGCTGCTTGTCTAGCCTTCATGCGAACACTGTGGTGCTCCTTTTCTCTTTCTCCCTTCTCCCAGCAGTTACTAGATTTATAGCTTGCTTCTTCTGCTGTTCTCCCAGTAAACTCTAATAAAATTATCCTTGAGATTCCTTTTGAGTCTGTTTCTGAATTCTTTTATTAACCAGACTAAGAACCCCAAAAGGCACAGTTTTTCCAGTGTCTTAGTCAGTGTTCTGTTGCTGTGAGGAGACACCATGACCAGGGCAACTCTATAAAAGAAAGCATTTAATTGGGGCTGGCTTACAGTGCTGAAGGTTTAGTTCATTATCCCTATGGTAGGAAACATGCAGGTAGACATGGTAACTGAGAGTTCTGTATCTAGATCCAAAGGCAGAGGGAAAAGACAGACCCTGGTTTTGCCGATATGGGCTTCTGAAATGTCAAAGATCATATATATATATATATATATATATATATATATATATATATATTAGGATTTCTAGAAGAGATCATATATCATGAACACAGTAACTCTTACAAAGGAAAACATTTAATGGGGGCTGGCTTACAGTTTGAGATTTAGTCCATCATCATCATGGCAGGGAGCATGGTGCTGGAGAAAGAGCTGAGAGTTTTATATATGGGTCAGTAGTTGGCAGAAAGAAAACTGGCTTGAGCTTCTGAGACCTCGAAGCCCACCCATACTGACATACCTTTCCCCACAAAGCCACACCTTCTAATTTTCTATGGATCTCTGGGGACCATTTTTATTCAGAACATATATATGTGTATATATATACACATATATTCAGAACATAAATATATATTTACAATCATATGACTTCTTCATGAATATATACACAAAAATAAAATATATACATTTATGTATATATAAAATAAAATAGTTTCCTATAATATAAATTTACTTAGGATTCAGCAGAGGGAATGGAGAAACATAACTTATTAAAGCGCATTATTTTCAAAGAAATAACAAAATTGACAGCAGACTTTATTACTGTTACTATTATTGTTGTCGTTATTGTTGTTGCAATTGTTATTGCAATGCTAGAGATGGGACATAAGCACTGTGTATCCTAAATCAGCATTCTTCCTCTGTGCTACCTTCCTTAATGACAGCAGACGTTGTAGAAGCAGCATAACAGATGAAATAACATAAAGTATTATCTGCAACTATGATTATAGTCATCAATCATCGGTTTAATAGTCATATATATTCCATTTCCTATGCTCATGGCACCCAACAGTTATATCAATTATAAATATTTCTTCCCAGATAAATAGGGAGAAACTTTGACCCACAGAATGTTGTAGATAATCTGAATAAAAATGTTAACAGAAAAAAATTATATCATGGCAAAAATTATGTTTAATGTATAACTTGGTAATTAGTAACTGGTGAGTGTCCAGACACAACTGGGACATCTATTCCACAATGCTCAGCAAACATCACAGAGGAAGGGGCACAAAGATATGAGATAGTGTCTTTTAGACAGAATAAGAATGGCCCCCATAAGCTCATAGATTTGAAAGCTGAGTTACCAGAGTGGAACTATTTGAAAGGATTAGGAGATGTGGCCTTGTTGGAGGATGTGTGTAACTTGGTTTTGAGGTTTCAGAAACCCGTGCCTGAAAATCCAGGGTCTCTCTTTTTCTTCTGCCTTTGGATCTCTGTGTAGAAATCTCAGTACCATGTCTGTCTGTATGCTACCATGTTCTCTAGCACGAGGATAATGGACTAAACCTTCAGAACTGTAAGTCCTAATTAAATGCTTTCTATTATGAGTTGCCATGGATATAGTGTCTTTTCACAGCGATAGCTAAGGCGTGTGTATATGTGGTATGTGTATGTGCGTGTTATGCATACATGTATGCATGTATACATGTATATGATATGTGTCTTTATAACCTCAGCATTGTATGGTTGGAAATTCCTTTCCAAACCATTAATATACATTGAAAATCACTGACTATATTTAAATGTCGGGGTTATAGTTTAAGTTTATAGTTCTCTTTCTAAATGTTTCTTTTCACAACTATCTACATCTCACTTTTAATTATATATATAGGCAGACATCACATGATACCTCTCTGATAGTTGTATAATCTGAAATTCTCTGGGGCCCAGCCTTGCTGATCTCTTTCCTGCCTTTCTGGGCGATCTGTTCCCCCACTTGCTTGTAACTTTGACTGGGGTGTTCATCGTCCCAGGCCTCATCTGCAGACAGCCCATGTGGGCAGGGGTGAGGTTCATCACAAGCTGATTTGTTCTCTGGAACATCAGAACATGAAGTTTTCAGTTTATGTACTGACCTTAGAAGAGCAGGAAGCTAGGACTACAGATTCCAGGCCAGGCCATTTTCCATGGTGTACATCAGTGTTTCTCAGTCTCCCTGATGCTGGGACCCTTTAGTACAATGCCTCATGTTGTGGTGACTGGCTCATAAAATTATTTTCATTGCTCTTTCATAACTGTGATTTGCCTACTGTTGTGAGTCACGATGTAAACATCTGATATGTGACCCCTGTGAAGGGGTCGTTTTGTCCCCCAAAGGGATCGTGACCCACAGGTTGAGAAACACTGGTCCACACAAGCCAGCTTTCCCCTTTAACACTTCCCTGGGCCTGTATGTAGGTTAACTAGTCTGTGGTTAACATCGGAAGTCCTGTGCAAGAGTTCTACCTCAGTTACCTAGTTCCCCGCCCCCAAGGAATCCAAGGATCATGTATTCTATCTAAGTATGGTATCAATTCCTTTAGACTTCTGGGACCATAACCAGCATCCAGCCTTTCTCCTGCAGTGTCAACAGCCAGGGTTACACCTCACAGTTCAAGGTTCTAGGGGCTGGTAGTTTAGCATGTGAATCTTGGGAGACACAGTTCGGTCCACCACACACGTAAAACGAACTTCTCTCTGACACTCACTTGCACATACAGCTCTGTCTCAATAATCTGCCTGGCTCAATGGAGGTTCAGACCCTGCTTCTTTCCCTTCGACACTGGCATACACATCTCCCAACTTGTTTAGTCGAGAGCTGGATGCCAGCTTTGAGGTCACTTCCGCAGAGACATGCTTCCTGACCCTCAGGTGAGGTTATAACTCCAGGTTTGGAGATCTGTACGCTCTCACACCTCTTCCCAGGATGCCAACACATTGCTACATTTTGCACTTACAGAAATTCTCCCGCTCTACAATGTTATGCACTGTTAGATACACCACGGGTTTTGGAACATTTGACAGGAGAGGCACAGATGCTACTCTACTAATCAGCGACTGAAAAGGAGTAACCTTGCACTCGAAACACCACAAGATTCAGTATCGTTACACAACAGGCATTTGCTTCCCTCTCTCTTGAGAGACTGTGACTTGATTTTCTGGAATTAATTTGTGGTCGACTCCGATGCGGGTTGTAGCTCTGTGCTCCAGTCAAGCAAGTTGGGTGTCCGTCTTCTTCATGTACTTCCAGGTGTCTACCCAGAATGGCATCTCCTCAGGCTGTCTCGCCTCATGAGGGGGCAGAAGTTGAAGAAGGCAGGGTGAGCTTCTGCTGTGGAAGAGTCTTGGTTTGATACTTTGCACTTACTTACTTCCCAGCTTTGCAGGTCAACTAATATTTCAAGGTCATGGTCAAACCCGACAACAGGGAGACATTACCTCTAGCAGGAGACATTACAGAGGTCAGTAGGAAAGGCTACAGTTACAGGCCAGTGAGGAATTGGCAATCATTTGATTTCATGATGACAAAACCCAATTTCTAGTCTGTTTACTTACAATAGATTTTCCATGTTTCTCTCTACTGAAAACGCGTGGGAAAACCTGAGTCACTTTTGGTCACCTACAGTCGTGTATATCATTCCACTGGCTGTACTTGTGTAACCAGAGCTCATGAACACTCAGAAACAATTCTGTAAAAACGAGTCCCGGCATTCTCTGTTTTGTTAGGTTCAGACCTTCCCCCTACAGTGATGCTTATCACTAGAGATAAAAGCCTTTGTGTAGAAATCAACAAGTAGTCTTTAACAGACACTTGACATCTGAATTATAGTCCATAGTGTGTGAAGTGGGTGTACAACCTCTCTAGCTTGTAAACTCTACAATCTGTTTCTAATGTCTTTAATTGTACTGTCTGGACGCAATGGCAATTCTTTTGAGTGTGTCTCAGTAACAAACAAAACACAGGCTTATCTTCCAGTGCGTGTTTTCTCTTCTTGTGGGGTCTACAAAAGACATTTAAATGTCAGCTCATCTTTTCTCCAGCCGTGAGCATTTGCCTTAATTATTGTAACTTTGTTGTATAGCCCTTGCCCTCCAGCTCATTTTGGCCTCCTTTGCTCTTCTACTAACTTTCATTTCAAAGCTACCTTGCAGTGTAATACATTGGAAGTCATTTAAAAGGATGATTGGAGACCCAAATTTAAGTTAAAATTATACCCATATGGTGATAAAAGTGTCAAGTAACACAACTAACAGACTTGCTTGGCAATGTCAGTTATACCTAAGTGCTGGGATATTCTTGAAGCATCCATTCAAATGCAGTACTCGGTCCAAATCTGAACAACCATTGTTCTCCTACCTCAAGTAGGAGGCGTGCACACCAGAGAAGGGGCTGTAAGGGTCAGCACTGGTCCCCTATAAAGTCCAAGATCATATCGAAGTGCTTATCAACATAGAATTGAGCCACACTTTATGTCTGACTAGTGTGATTCAACACCTGTCATTGATGGTCAAATAGAGCAGTGGCTCCTATATAGTGAGGACAGCATCATGGTTAAGAACACACAACAGTTCATAGGCCAAACACGAATTTCAAGGCAGCTCAACTTAGTCATTTATTTCCTTTACAGAACACTGAAGAGCACAGGCTCCATGCTGCTTCACTCCCTCCTCCCCACCCCCACCCAGTGGCCAACACAGGACAGCTGCTTCTGCTCCAAAATATTTGTGTTCAAATTCCACTCTCCTATCAAGATAACCTTCCCCTGAAGTTTCACCTTCTGAACTTCCGTTCTCTTTTCCTTTCCTCCCACTTTTCACTCTTTCTTTGCCTGGGTAAGACTTACCATAGAACACCAGCGATGGAGAAAACACAGAGGGAGATGGAGAATGTTGGCATCACACGAAAGTGAGGCACATCCAGCTCAGCCCCATCCTCTTCAGAGCCTTCATCTCTAATGACGTCCTAAAGTGGGAAGGTTGCCTCATTGGGGTTACGTAAATGTTCTTTATATCTGGCCTTGTCTTACTAAGTCATGCTTTCCATGATAAGATAATGAAACAGCCTTGATGAATGAGTAAACAGGAAATATATGAGCAGGATACAGCAAGACATTAAATCTATGTGGGAAATTATTGTTAGGAACTTTGAAGTCTTTATCATTAAACATGCTGGGCAGTGATGGTGTAGGTCTTTAATCCTAGCACTTGGGGAGGAAGGGGCAGGCAGATCTCTGTGGGTTTGAGGCCAGTGAGGTCTACTCAGTGAATTCCAGTACAGCCAAGATTACACAGAAAAAGCCTGTCATAGAAAAACCAAACCAAACCAAACCAAACCAAAAATAAACAAACAAAAAATTGACAACTAGAAGGGTAAAAATACATTTTTAAGACCCAAAATTTGCCAATATTACATAATAACCAAAAATGTGAAAAAATATAGAAATTTGAGAGACAAAGCAAATTATACCTATATTCATAAAAACGTCTAAAGCTCAAAGAACAACAGTAGCAGTATTGCAACAAATACTTTTTTTTAATTTTAATTTTTGAGGCACAGTGTTTTTCTATGTTGTCCTGGAACTGTCTACACAGACCAGGTTGGCCTCAAACCTACAGAGATCACCTTGTCTGTGCTTCCAGAGTGCCGGGGTTGAGGGCGCGTGTCACTCTGTCTGAACGCAGCAGAATATGTTTTATTAGAAGTCTTTGGACACAGTAGAAGCTAAGTCTGACTGAAGCCGACCTCGCTGGAAGTTGCAGCTGCTGCAGCCCTGCTCACCTCAACGCCATTTCTTCCTTATCTTTTCCAATCTCATTTATCTTATCTATAAGCTCAGGATTTGGGAGCTTTTCTTTTGTACAGGTTATTTTTGGTGGTTGTTTTGTTTTTAAGCAAGGTCTCACTACATACCCCGGGCTTGTAGTAGAACTCTCTGTAGCCTTGGCTAGAACTGAACTTGCAGTCTCCTCCCTCAGCCTCAATCAGTTCCCCACAGTGCCTCCGGTGTGTGCATACATGACGATGCTATGGGTTATGTGTGAGGATTCTCTTGGAAGACTTCTCACAAACTCCTTTCCTTGACTGCAGAGCGAAACAAGTAAGAAACCATGGGTTCTGTGTTTGAAAGAGATACTGTAGGAATGTGGTGCTGCTTTGACGGTCCAGCCTTTCGGTGACCAACCATAAGAGACCGTCTAGAGAGAGTCTAACACATCAGGAGCTGGACTAGGAAGCTACAGTTATTCTGCACCTCTATGTCTTACCATTCGAAACAGTTGTTTTTCTCTATTGAGCAAGTCTTTCTACATTTCTGCCTGTGAGATAATCTCAAGTGATGTGAAGAACAAAACAAAAGGGCAGCACATGTGGCTTCGGATGGGGAGGCAGCCAGGAGTGTGCGAGTTAGGGAGCTGTGACAGGGAGTTCTCGTCTTATGCATGACAGACTTGGGAACCTCCCGGGAGACAAACCTGGGAGCCAGGCTAAGCACTGGGTGTGGGTGATGCACCCTCTAACAGAAGGAATGCTTGAGCCATGCCCCACATGGAGAACTTGCTGTGTTAACTCGGCCCTAGCTACTGCTTTTTTCCCATTCTAAGATCTTTTTCTTTGCCTCCTTCCAAAGTTTTCTATTAATTTCTTAGGCAAAGTAACTCTTCATGTTCTATTCAAAGGAACCCTGTCAATAGGCTTGAGATTTCTGTCCTTTGGAGAGATGGCTTGCTGGTTAAGAACGTTTACCGTTCTTGCAGAAGACCCAGGTTTGATTCCTAGCACCAATGCTCTGGCCTAACTCCACTCCCAGGGGATGCCCCCTTCTAAGCTCCACCAGTACCGGGCACGCACATTGGTCCACAGACATATAAGCCATGCGAATACTCATAAACATACACTTATAAGATGAAATAAAAACTTTAAAAATCCCTTAAAAACCTGCAAGGATACTATGATAGCCTTTGAATTCATTTTTGTTTTAGATAGTACACTTTTTGGCACACTTCTTAAGCAAAGAGAATGCAAAAGCCTTTCCTTGTCTGTGTCATTGAAAAGCCTGAAGACTTCATTTTCTTTGGTTTCTTCCCCCGAGGCCCCACTATCATCCTTCTGTGTTTGCAGCGTCATCCTTTGCGCACGATTACTGTGAGTATGGACTGTGCATAATACAGACCGAGGGGCAAGGGCGGAACACGTGACAGAGCGGCTAGAGCTGGCTTTGTAACTTAGCAGCAGTGCAGTCTCTAGTCGCTTCTGCGATCTGTGACTTAAGCTCTTACCTGTACCATAAGGGTTTGATAAGGACCAAATCAGAAGACGGGTGAAGGAGCCCCTCTGAAAGGAGGAGCGACACAAGTGCAGTGGAATGGCTGCCTTGCAGTAGATGCGGACAGGAGAAGGTCCCACAGTCCGTGCAAGAACCCAGAGTCCTAACATCTGCGAAGATATTTCCTACTAACAAGCAAAGAGACCAGGAGCTGAGATGCTGGGGCGAAACAGCGAGTGGAGCTGAAGGCAGAGAGCAACCAGAATTCCTTTCTGTTTTCTTTTTAGGTTTCATTCATTCATTCATTCATTCATCCATTCATTCTGTGTGTGTGTGTGTGTGTGTGTGTGTGTGTGTGTGTGTGTGTGTGTGTGTGTGGAGGATATCAGATTCTCTGGAGCCAGAGTTACAGGCAGGCGCGTGTGAGCTCTCACTCACTGTGGTTGCTAGGAATTGAACTCAGGTCCTCTGGAAGGGCAGTGTGCACTCCTACCCGTGAAGCCCTCTTTCCAGCGCCTCCTTTTATTTCTTTTGTAGAGTCAGGTTTGATTTCTGAGGTAACCGAAGGTCTGAAAGAAAATAAATCTTATCCTGTGTCTTCCTCCTTTAAGCTAAAGGAGCAAACGGCTAATTATACTGTTCTAGCCGACCCTTTCCCTTTCCTAGAAGAGTCCACATGGACTTCCGCCTTAATGAGATGTCACGTGAAGTGGAATAACATTTATTATTTACTATGCATATTAAATTTTATCTTCTTCATTTTAAAAACTGGGTGGTTTCGTTGTGTGTTTTTCCCATATATTCATATGGCATCTATACGGCTTTTATTGTGTGTTTGAAGTCCTTGATGTACTCTTTTCTTCAGGTCACGTACTCATAAAAAGCAAGATGCGATAAACTGTCTGGCATTTTTTAGAGTAATTAGAAGCCATGAGTTGCTTATATATTTTCTTGTTCCTTTCTTTTATCTTTTACCCAATTTAAACATAATCCATACAAATGCTCACATAGCGGTGCTTACGTTAGATAGCTTTCCTTTAGGGCTCAGTGATTTTATTTTTTAAGGAAATGTTTTAATTAATTAATTTTTTGTGATCATATGTTTTGCATGCAGGCATGTGTGTGTGTGTGTATGTGTACCACATGACTGTGTGATGATGCAGAGGTCAGAAGGTGCCATCGGATCCTTAGGAACTAGAGTTATGGAAGGTTTGACCGACCATGTGGGTGCTGGGAATAGAGCATGGGGCTTCTGCAAGAGCAACATGCGCTCTCTCTTAACCATGGGGTCATTTCTTCAGCTTCCATTAAAGCATCTTTTATAAAGAGGCTTGACTATCAACTGTGCATAACTGTAACAAAGGCTTATGTATGCACACGGGAGATCATTACTATATAGCTCTACATTGACTCTAAAAAGGTCAAGATTTCTACATCTCCCTGCTAATTTCAGCCTTGATCATAAACCAATGCAGTTCATTAGAAGGGGGCAGTACTAAAGAATTTATTCATTCTATGGCTCCCTTTACTTGCTTAGGAATTAACAGCTAGCTAAAGTATGCGGAAGGAAAGTGTGTTCAAATAATTCATCCATTTAAAATCATCATTTTCATAAGCAGGGAAGGTAACATTATGCAGTCATATTCATTTTACGTTCTAGCGGCTCATTTCTAAATGGTAAATGCTTTAAAAGCACAGCTCGCCTCCAGGCCCTCTTTCCTGTCTCACACAACGGGAGTCTGGACAGCTAGAGCCCACTTACTAAAGAAGGCTGGATTTGAAAACTGGCCCATGTGCATGGAAAAGACTTCTCTGGAAGCTTCCTTCAGCTGTTTAGTACCTGAATGTAACCATCCAGGTAATGGTGGCACTCCCAGTAGGTCTTCTTCACAGAAAGTAATCTTGATGGTTTTGTCCTAGAATGATTTTATTCCAATGGCATCTGAAAAACTTTCATTTTTAGCCCTCCCAGCTTCCTGCCCACCCCCAGACCTTAATATTTTCTCATTGTCCCTTCAGAGGAGCCTCATCTTCTTTCTAAAACATAGAGATAGATCCATGTAACATGAAAGAAAAAAATTAGCATGTGAAGTTTAAGTGGGAAACATAATATATATATGTCGGTTTGTTTTCTCAGGTAAAGTATTCTCACTTGCTAGGTAATCTATGTTGGCATAATTTTTCAATTAAGCTGCTGAAACTCAAGTGTTTGAGAGAGCAGATACTATTGAAGAGCACAAAGACAGGGCTTTACAGCACTGAACTCTCAGAGAGAAGTAAAGCATCCGGAATGTGCCGAGTTGATGGGAGCTCGCTGTCAAGCCTCTGCACAGGCTGAACGCATCAAGACTCAGCCCCTTACTGTGAAAACCAAACAAGCCACTATCATCCACTAAGGGCGTTTTTAAAAAAATCGCATTCCTCAAAACCTCTTCAAGACAGCTGTCTCCATCTTTGATTCTCCCTTGGTGGTGGCGGTGCTGGTGGGGCAGCATAGGGGAGACGCTTGGTGTGAGACCCTATAATCACCTTTGAACGTCAAAACTATTGCTGCCTGTAGCAGAAGGCTACCAGGTTCTCTCATCTCTCAAGTTTGCACAGAGCTCTTAACTAAAACAAGTTGAGCTTGTAACTTACAAAACCAAAACCAAAACAAAGAAACCAACCAACTAAAAGAACCCCTGATCTTATAATCTAAGAAAGTGTACTCCTTTGTTACAGAGTATGTAATTAGATACATTTGAAATAAAAGGTAGGTTAAATAGAAGTTTCATAGACAGGAAAATGCTACTTTAAAACAGGCAGTGTCAAATGCTGTTTTTCAACTGACTACCAAAGGGTGTTTCACAGGTGACTTCCCAGGGCTGATGTTAGCTAATTATTAGCTACCACTCCCTGCCTCCTGTGACTATCTCCTGGCAGAAAGACACAGCCAGGAGTTTTTTGTTTCATTTGTCCTTGGGGTTTTTTATCACCATAAAGAATGTGGACTGAGCCAAAGTTAGAATAATTCTGCAGCTAAGCAAAAGTGCCCCGTTTAACAGCCCCCATTAATTGGGGGCTGTTCCATGATTAATTTGAGGGAAACAGAAGACAGTGATTTCTTTACAACTCACAGTTGGATGTAACATACTCAAAGTAATCCTGTAAATTACATTTTAAATCTTCAACATATTCTGAGCAGATAAAATAGTGGCATGATTGACCAAACTCCTTTTAAAAGTACACATATTACGATGCATCAAAGTTATAAACAGATGGTATTTGGCCTCCTTCCTATTCTCAACATTTGGAATTTCTAAACTATGTGAATTAAACAATAATATTTTATAAACATACAAGGGATTTTGCTCACTGCTTTGTTAACATAGAAATTATACAATGCTGACATTTATTTAAATTTTAAAAAGAAAACAACAGTGTGCATGGAAATAAAGCAAACTAAAATCAACAGAGAAACAGGCTCTGCGTGCTTACCACCTACAGTGGCACTGGCCTGGTGAAGGGAAGGCATAATGGGTTGAAGAACAAATTGTAGCTTAGCAGGCCTAATCCTTAGCACTCCAAAGGCTCATTTAACACCTCTCTGTAAACAACGGATATTTATTCCATAATTGGCTATTTGACCATCAGTGTTCATTTACTACGTAACCTGCTATTATGGAGTTAAAAGAAGTTCCCCTTCATTGGCTTGACAGCTTTCATAGTAGTGAAAGTGTCTTTCAGTTTTAAACACACACACACACACACACACACTACTTGAAGCTTTCGTTCAGGAGGAACATTGTTATGATATCACACTTTTCTCTGGTGACATTGTGGCCAGAGAGAAAAGGGAATGTATCAGATCTTAATTTCATTACCAGAGATGTTTTTCTAAATAACAGTTTTAACCCTTTCTCCCGTTTGGAAGGGCGACATGTCTGCTGTTCTGTACAAAATAGAAGGTGCTTCCTTTCCAAACACTACTCTGAGCTTTGCAAAGTTTGCTGTGAGGCATCAGTAAGGAACCAGCTCCTTCAGTCCCTTTTGGATCCCGAAAGCCCCATCATTGCTCTCTCTTTATTGTCCCCTCTAAGTATGCTCACCACATTCTCGGGCAGCTCTCCTGGGATAGGCTCTGATAGGCCACCCTCTTTCGGCCTCTTTTGTGTGTAGGGATGGAATACGGATTTTCCTCACATTCGGACAATCTACTCAGATCTTGCATCTACAATTCGAGGAGTATTTCAAATCCTCTGGAGGAAAACGTTTAGTGATGTCAGAGAACGTCACCAGCACTCTGGGTTAACTGGGTAACCTTTGGGGTCCAGCTGAACTTCACTTTTGCATGCAACCTATTTTGTTGAAAAAGAGGGAGGCTAACATATTGGACTTCAACTATGTACGATGTAATTAATGCTACATGGGATGGGAAGGGAAAGGCCACTGCTGGTACCGGGCAATGGGAACCCTTTTTTCCTTCACACGTGTTTCTCTCTTTACACGTACACACTCGAATAGGTAATAATATGAGGCACTTGTGTGGAAATGCTTTTTAAGCAATTAGAAGTCTGAAAATACAAAACAATTTTCCCACCTCTCCCAAACTTAGAGCAAGTGAAAGACAAACCGACGAGCTGCTTCTAAAGACTTTCTGCCCAAAAGAATCGCTTTAAATACTCCGTGCCCCTACCCTCCTATAAACAACCCGCGTGGTTAGGCAGGGAAACAGTTTATAATCTCTGGTATAGGGATGGTCTACATGGGAGAAAAAAAATCAACAACCAGAAAATCAACCCACCAACATTCGTTCTGGGCATGTGATTTAAATCAGAGTCTGTCAAGGCCAGCGTGGAGAGGGGTGTTTGAAATCCTATAGCCCGTGATCTTTGCTGTAGTCCCGGTGCCCATTGCACGGCTCTACTGGGGTTTGCATTGGCCAAACTTAAAACAACTGTGCCTGTGTGTGTGTGTGTGTGTGTGTGTGTGTGTGTGTGTGTGTGTGTGTGTGTGTGTTCGCGCGCGCGCGTGTGCGTGTAAGAAGCAGCAGTTCTTGTCTGCCCGGTGCATCTTCTGTTCACGCGCCAAGGGCTGAGCGTAGCCACCTCAGAACCCGGTCCCCAGCGCAGTGCCCGTGAGCAGGCAGGGATGCTGAAGCCGGAGTCGGCGTAACGCGGGGTACCCTGGGCTCGCGATTCCGCGGGCTCCAGGGGCTGCGGCGCCCGGCCCTGCGCTTGCGGGGGCGCGAGGAAACTCTCCGGTGTCCTGCCTTTGAGCGCCAAGGCGACGCTTGCCCTAGTCCTTTTGCGCCGAGCTGAGCGAGCTGTCAAGGGCAGAAGCCATCTGATCCTCGGGGATGCTCTGCTACCAGCGACCCCAGGCCCGCACAGCACAGAGGACCGCGGCAGTGCTCCTCCATCAGCACGCTCTGGCGGGGCGTCCGGCGACGCGGCCAGGAAAGTCCCAGACTGCAGCAAGGGTCAGACCCCACCGAGGGTAGAGAATTGGTGCTGGGCGGGAGGGAAGACCGAGGTGGCAAGCCCCAGACAAGGGATCCTTAATTACAGATAAAAGTCACACAAAACCATACGCTACATTTTCCACGTGTCAGCTGATGGCCGCGACAAAAAGAAACAGAACACGAAGGGGGGTGGTCCCCATTTATAATGTGTGCAATGTAAAATGCATGAGGTAGTGACTATGGGTAGGTGGTGCCTGGGGCCACATCGCAGCTGCACATTCGGTGGTGTAGGAGGACAGTTTGCTGATGCACCCAGAGGTCTGAGGAACCTCTTACAGAAAAAGACTATAAATACTCTGCTCCAGCATGTTCTGCTGCTTTAAAACTTCATTATTCATACATTTTTAAGTTCTAAAATTTGGTGCTTAAAGTGTTGCAATTTATCTTCAGTAATATCTTTACAACACACACACACACACACACACACACACACACACACACACACACACACCCCAGATTTTATTTTGCAGTTCTGTAGCTTCCATTTTATTGGCTTGGTACCGCCTACTAGAAATATAGGGGCAAAGCCAACAGAATGAAATCTAGGGAAAGTAGCAGTAAGCACAACAGTTCTCTGTGCCTCTCTGGATCAACTGGAAAAAGGATACTCTTACTTCTTTTCCTTTTAATTAGTCACGATCCCCCAAACGATCTCCACCCTGCCCCTGGGCTTTAAGATAGAGGTCACTCAGCTATGTCCTGAGTTCTGCAAAGAAGGTACTTGTGCAAGACTCCCTGGCTCAGCGTCATTACAAACCTCTAGTCCTTCTTCCTGACTGCCAATCGGAAAATACACTAAAATAGGCTAAATGACCTCGGAAATCGTACCACCAACCTGGATTCCCTTTTGGATTTTCTGGCACTGCTGTATCAGTTCAGAAGCACAGGGGTTGGTCTGCCCGCACATCACCAGCTACACCGAAGGCAACAAGGCCACACAACCCTTAGTCATTTTACCAACCTCTCCCCCTCACAGGACTAGCTCTCTTTTCAACTGTATTTTCCTCCAACAACACTATTTTTTTTCCCACAGTACTCTAGGAAAAAAAAAATTCCAAATGGTTTTTCATGTGGTTCCAGTTAAGTGATTTGCCCACACCCCAAATCATACCATTTGCATTCAAGATTAAGAGCTGCATATCAGTGACTCTTAAATACCTTCTGATGCATCATTTCAATTTAAATGATCCTGACATTATTGGGCAGGCAAATGCCTGAACCAAGATGTATGTGGACGGGCTGCAGCCAGAAGACAGTCCTGCAGTTGGACAGTTGAAGGCAGAGAGACATCTTTTTCATTTCCCACAAACAGTCTAGGAGATTAACAGATCACACAAGATTTTTGTCCCTTCCCCACTTTCGGACGAAGCTTTAGGTGAATGCTACAGAACCTCTCTAGCATCCACTGCTGCAAAGCTAGCCACACCCTCTGCACATTCAGGCTTTATTTCTCAGAAAAGCAAGGTAAAAGCACATTGGGAGACTGCGTTTTTACAGCTCTCCCTTGTGTGCATCGTCCCATTGCCCTTGATTTAGACGAGTTGCTAATTCTTACCACCCACTGATGAGTGGGGCAGGCTTCAGTTTATATTAACAAATGATGCTCACGAATAGGTTTCTAGATGCCAGAGTAAAGATTTCTTCATTGTTTAATGGGTGGAGAAGGGAGAAAGGCAATAAAACCGGCTCTTAAGTCACTCGGAATCCAGCTTCACACATCGAGAGGATTTCTGTTTCTGTTTTGAATGGACTTCTTATTTCTCTTTAAGTTCTCATTTTTTTTTTTAATACTCAACTTTGTGCATGGCTTCAAACTCAGTTTTTCTTTCCTAGTTTTAAGTGTTTATAACTGTCCATATTTACCCCCTCCTCCCCTGAAGAATTTCACAATAAATCCCTGCACCAAATAAATTAAAATCAGCAACTTCAGACACTCAAGGAAGAGACATTAATCCACTTAGTAAAATACCCAGAACTCCCCCTCTCAATTTCAGCCCTTCTTAATGTAACGTTAGTAATTGCAGCTGGCTCCTTACGCTTCCAACCCTCCCTTCTATTCTGAATCATATTGGCCTTGTTTAACCTTCATTTCCTCTCCTACCCCCCACATTTGTCCACATACTTTTCTTTGACCGGGATTCTTTCTCTCTGCTGCCTGGATTGAAGGCAAAAAGAATGGAGCTAGGAGCTTAGTCCTTTCTGGTAAATTCTTGTCCTATGTCTCCGCTCCACTATTAGTGCTTTGTAAGTTTTAGACATCCTCCGGCTATTTAGTTACTGCTCTGCATTCCCTTGATTGATCACTAAGTTCTTTGGGTTTTTTCAGAACTGCTCCATAATCCTGAAGCAACAGCCTTTTCTTGGCGTGTTCTTTGGAATGTCTTTCCTGGCAAGGACAGGCATTTTGGTTTGACTGCAATTCTTAAGTTCAATTCAAAGCTAATTTGTTCAGTTAGGCTTTTGCTAGGACCGGCTCTGCTTCTCACTTCTCAGTCCTTCAGTGGTGTACGGAGGGTGGGCTATAAGAACAAGATGTAATAGAGTTACATTGTACTTGATTATCAGTTCTCAAAACCAGCTGCATGCTTTGATATCTGTGTAAGGAAATATCAGAAGATAATACGCCATTGGTATTTATTACTCTATAATTAAGGATGTGTCAGTGTTTTCCTCTAAAAAAAATAACCTCTATTTTCAGAAATTCATATCTCAGGCATAAATTTCCCTATGAATTAGAGTGTAGTACCATATCAGAAGTTGCTTCTTTTTAAGTTACTCCTCCGTTCTTTCTCTTCCCTAGAAAAACAGTTCAGGATGCTGTTCCTTGGTTATCTACTGGGGATGAGAGGAAACAGACCTAGCAACGCACAACTGAAGGAGCCGCCAGCATCAGCGGTCCCCGTGGGCCCCTGCCTCTGAGAGAATGGGGGGCTACCCTTCACAGCTTTCAACCTTTGAAGGGTGTGCAACTTCATCCTTTTAGGCTTAAAAGACAGCAGAGAAGGGTCAGTTCAGGAATGTGGCAGGTGGCATTTGGGGTTCCTAGCACCAGGCATCAGTGCTTTCACACTGCTCTCCTTTTGTTCATTCAGAATGCATACATGGCGAGAACAAGCATGGGACATGTCTGTAGTAAGGTACTGGCAACTTACCACTCCACGCTGCTTCTGATAGCCACCGATGGGAGAACACAGCAAGCCAGCAGTTGAAGACACACTTTCAACTACCCCTTCTTTTTAGGACGTGATCAATGGAATCGACTACAAACTCAAGAGGAGCCTAGACACATCTGAGTCCCAGGTGTGTCTCTGCCTCCGGGACCTAAAGCAGCACAGGGTCTCCTTAGGGCTCCAGACTCTCATAAGCAAACGAAATTCAATTGCGAGGTCATGGAGACACATGCTGGTCCATGTTGATGAATCCAGCCCAATGTAAACATACAGAGACTGGTGGAGATTGTTCCAGACATCATGAGCATTCAAGGGCCAGGTAACAGCAATCAAAAATACATAAAATACTGGCCACACTTGGTCTCTCCCGTGACAAAGTGAGGACCAACTGCGTAATCCAATGTGAACTTGGTGTTTCTCTAAAGATCAAATTCTCTCTCTTTCTGGAGCTCTAATACAGTCTGGTTCTTAGGTATGTTGGTCTGGTTTAATTTTCTCAGTTTTGAATTGGTACTAGGAACATTAAAAATTCAAATAAAAATGACTTCACATTCCAAAAACCAAGGTCACAGGAGTATGCTTTCCCAGTAGGAGGGACATCCAGCACTCTACAGTCTTTAAACACAGCAACAGACAGTCATAGAAACATTATAGATTATCTCTTAAAACTACCAATCCAGAGCTTCTGGGGTTGAAAATCAGATGGACGAGCTCTGGAAACAGGAAGCTGGGAAGTGCTGCCAGGATCTCTGTATGTTCAAGACAAAGGCAAGCTACTTGGGGACACCATGGGTAGTAAAGTCTGACTTTGTCCATGAGATGATTCACATTTAGGCTACAGGGAAGTCTTTGACTCCAGGTAAGTGAAGGGACCTTTTCTCATCAATAGTTTTTTTTTTTTTTTTTTTTGACCACTTTCTATGGAGAAATAATATTTTCCTGATTTTAGGAAGTCAAGAAAGTTAAAATGGGCACCAAGCTCTTACCATTGGCTGCTCAAAGTGTGTCAAAGGGGACACCAACTCATAGCATCAATAATAACATTTAAGATACTCAAAGATGCAGAAATCAAGAGTAATACTGAGCCAGTGCGGAGAAGGAGCACATCAATCACAGCATGGCTGAGCCTCTACTGCAGTCTGTCCCTTTTGCACCACAACTCCAAAGGAACAGTTGTAGACTCAGAGCTAATACTCACCTTTCCGTGCAGAATTTTAATCACATATTTCCTTTTTTGAACAGCAGGTAGAGCTGCTTGTTTTAAAACTTCCTGAATTGCATTTTAATGAATGCTTTAAGGGAAGATGTCCTGTATCTCAATTCAGGTTTTAGGGTGAAACACCTCTCCTGTGACATTTATAATATACCCTCTTCACGGTTAAACATCATATGTGACAATGAACGCCCCGTCCAGTTTTCCTCCAGAGTTAGAGGCAGTGGAGGTGGGCCTTGTTACGATTCTGGAGAAGAACAGAAAGCACAGAACATGTCAGCACTAGAGGACATCAGGGAAGCATTTGAAGACCGGCTCTACCACCCATGGGAAGGATCTTGAGGCTCACATGAAATCTTTTTTGTGGCTCGTGATATTTCTGGGTAGCAGATGCTTTCTCAAAAACAGATTTTACTTTTAAAAATATCAAATATAATTAACACTTTCAACATAAAATGAAGTCTTTGCTTCCAGATGCATTTCAAGGTGTTGAAATCAATCCATGCGGCCTTCTATGGCTAAGAGTTTTCGCTATATTATTGGTTTTACTGTCCCTTCTATGTGCCATGTCTGAAGACTTGGGAATAAGAGCAGGACATTTAAACTTTACTGTGTATGAAAGATGCCTACTAAGGAGGAATGTTTTGATAGTCTTTTGAACTATCCTGACCAATATGGCATAACTTATGAGGTTAAGGACTACATATACTAGTACCCCTTAAAAAAAAAAAAGAGTAGGTAAAAACGGTGTAAGCATCCTAGACACTGCATTAAGTTTTTGAGAAGGGGTAAACCCTTTAAACATGTTTAAAATAAACAAACAAACAAACAAGCAACAACAAAGCAAAATAGAATTGTTTGCAAAAGACCAAAAGCTTCAATAAAGAAAACCCAACATACTAAGCCCAGGAAATACTGGGGTGATTTAGCCTGTCTTTTAAGATAAAGACGAGTTCTATCTTCCCAGTTATTCCCTGACCGGGAGTATCACTGGCTTGTTTAGAACCACCCCATCACGTCACAGCTACCGAGAAGTACATGTGTCAACAACGCCTTTTCTTATTTAGATGCAGCAATATATCAAATGTGAATGTATAGTTTTTCATACGAGGTGACTAGAATGTAGATTCTTATCCTGTACAGAAGGACGAGGACAGGGGAAGGCATACATTAATTTATGAGTGAGGGGGAAATCCCATGCAAAACTTATGTAGAGTATCATTATCATAGCTGCCCCAAATCAGGAAAGCAGGGCTCAGATGTAGCTTGGTTCGTAGAGTTTGTCTGGCATGCATAAAGCTCTGGGTTCTAATCTTCCAGCATCACATAAGCCATGGTCGTACAAATTCTAGCACAAAGAGGACAGAGGGCTCAAGGTCACTCTGGACTATAAAATGAGTTTGAGAGGAACTGGGGGAACAGAAGACTTTATTTTGGAAAACAATAAGACAGGAACTATTTAAGTATTTGGGACATATTCTCTGAAGTTATTTAATTTTCTCCTGCCATTAACTAGTTAAAATGCACCATAGCAAACCAGAGAAACAACGCATTCTTTCTTGGCCACGTGTGAAAGACCTTTTTGATGGGTCATCCTTACTTTATTCTGAATTCTAAAGTCTTAGACAGAAAGGACTTCTGAGAGTTTCTGAGCCCTTTACTTTGTGTGCAGGGTGGGGTGAGGTGTCTTTGTCTAGTGGCTTCCTTGCAGGCTAGGACAAGACAGTGACATAGTGGCCCCGCATACTATGGTTCTCATAGCAGGAGAGTATGACTTACCCCCACACATCTTGCTGTTTCTGCTGCTTCCACTCCCTGCTTTGAAATCTGCAGCTTTGAGGAACTTCATGCCCAGTACACTGATCTACATGACTGTCTTTACCCTGAGGATTGTGTGTGGTTCCTAACCCTGACTGATTTTCTGATTTCTATTTTGATACCTATCACATGGGCTCTGTAGGACTTCAGTACAACCATCTGCTCTGTCTTGGATGCCTGTTAGACCACCCAGCTCCTCTAGAGAACAGGGTTGGCCCTTGTCTAGTCATCTCTCTCTGGCTTTTTCTTGCTCTACAGTATAGAGAAGTTATTCATTTCAATAGCCGGGGAAGCTACAATTTACCTGTTAGTAAACAGAAGATGGTTTATCAACAGACTTTACCTTAATGACTACAAATGTTTACCTCCTGCATTCCAGAATGCAAAGAAAGTCTTGGAAATGTCATAATATGTAACAAACATTTGCAACACAGATCCTTGTTCATCTTTACAAGAGACAATTGTATTCTGTCTTCACTGACACAAGAAAACATTCAGTAAAAAACACAGATAGGTGCACACACTTAGACGCAAATGAATATGCTAATTAAAATTGCAGCGGGCAGTTTATTAAAAATTTATTTTACAATCCAGCCATTTAAAACATCTTTACACCAACAAACAGAGCAGCCTGACTCCAAGAATCATAAGTGACTTATCTTAAAAGGAATATATTTATAGTTGGATGCAAGTATTTTTGAGGAATTTTGTACCAAATTATGTTTTGTTATGAGCATTTTGATTTTTCTCTTTTTACCCACAGGGAAAAAATTTTAAAACAAGTATCTCGTGTTCATTTTATGGATGAGAGGACTTCACTCACTGAATCTGCCATGTTTGTCCGAATTACAGCTGTTTATCTTGCAAGTTTCTTTAAGATTAATTAAATGCAAATGAAACCCTGTGAATCATGGGAATACCTGCCAGACCCCTTATTAATACCTTCACTTAAACCTCCTTTGCCAGAGAGTCATTAATTTGCTAAAAGAAAAGTGCTAAAGCAGTCCTTTGCCTACAGCAGCTTTGAGATGGCTGCCCAATTAGTTCAGTAGCATTCTGATCCTCTTTCTAGGCCCCGTGGCCCTTTGAGGACACAAGAAGGCTCCGATGATAACCTGGCAACCCAGGTAGAAACTCAGCCAAGTGTGAGTGTTTGAAGCTGCAGTTTGGCTGCCATCGTGTCGGCAGAGAGAAAGAATTCAGGCACCATGTCATCCAGTACAAAGGATAAAAACGGATTCAACCGGAAATTCAATGTGGCACCACATATGGGATACATGAGTGCGGTTATACAACAGGCCACATATTTTTTTTTGAACAGTCTCCTACATGTGATGCCGAGGACATGTGTAACCATCATAGCGTCTCTAGGAATCTGTATTTAATTTGCGTTGGGGTGGTGGCAGGGATTGGAGATCTGAAGCTGCCACAGGTTTGTGGCAGATGGCTCTGTGTCAGCTATGACAAGCAGCCAGGCTCGGCTTCCTCTGCAGATTTTCTTTTCTCTCTGATCAGGTAAATATGGGCACACTCTGGAAAGTTCTTCAGATTCTGCCTTAGGCTGCAAGTTTGCGACTTAGCCCCATCTGTCACAAATCTTCCCTGGGTTCTGTTGTGAGCAGAGACCTGAATTTACCATGTAGGGCTGCCCAAGAAAATGGAGCCACTTCACCCTGTAAGAAGGGGAGGAAGAGATTAGAAAGCAGTGAATAAGCACAGAGAAAAGAGAACTCGGAA
Organism: Rattus rattus; assembly: GCF_011064425.1. NCBI lineage: Eukaryota > Metazoa > Chordata > Mammalia > Rodentia > Muridae > Rattus > Rattus rattus. Next base: position 22,234,926 of record NC_046158.1, read on the forward strand.
ACTCATGCTGCAAACTTACTTCGTCTTTCCAACTCTAACCCCAAAGCCACCAAGTCCCATCACCCCGAGACTGCTGGCTTCTGACTGCTTCAGCATCACTGCGTTTTAATTGTGGGAGGAAGCAGTTTGCACACGGGGACACTGCTGCACATTCCCTGGTTCATGCCATAGATGACTGCTCTTAGAAGTTTACCACCTGTCTTAACTTGTGTACAAAAGGTATACAGTGCTCTTAATTCACAGCGTTGCCAATGTGAATTCTACTCTTGAGCAGCAAGGACACGAGACAAATGCTTTTACTAGGACATGGGATTTATAAGGTGCTTCCATTCCCAAATGGGGTTCATTCATTATTTCATTAGGGCACTTGCTCGGGGCAAATGCTATTACAGTTGAAAAAAAAAATCCAGAACTGCAGATGAGTAACCCACAGGCCAAGAACATACCTATGGAGAAAGGTGAACTGGCCAAAACAGAGGCAAACCACATCAAATCAGAGGAGGGGAGAGGTGGGAAGGGGAGAAGAGGGGAGAGGGGAGGGGAAAGTAGATGGAGAATAACAGTAGATGGGAAATAGGAAAAAGGAGAGAAAGAGCTTAAGACTGAGACTTGGCATTACAGTTCATAGGTGGTGCTCAGAGATTTTCTAAGTCTTTAAGATATCACTATAGACCTTTGCATTTTCTAAGGAAAAAGCAAGATTTCAGAATAGTGCTAACGGTGCTGGGAAACACCTTGTCCATATTTAGACTATATACTCAAATTAAAATATGACCATCTCTTGACGAGAACTTAGAAGCAGCATGGCTGTGGTTTGGATGGCTGGAGCTTGACAGAATTAAGACAACTGCAAATGGCTTTTCTGGGCATCGAGTCTGCTTTGTAAGCATAATTACTGTTTGGAGTTAGTTTTAGACAAAAATCTGAAAATTCTTTCCTTCAAATAATAGATTTTATAGGTCTCAACTGTTGAAAAACTTAAAAAGGACAGAGTATAAATCAGTTACCTTCTGAAAACCTTAAACTACAGGCCACTCTCAAAAAGTAAGAAGATTCAGTTTTCCTTTTCCCTGAAATACAAACACCCACAAAAACATACAGATGCAGACACACACACACACACAGACACACACACACACACAGACACACACACACAGACACACACACACACACACGCACACACACGCGTATGCGCATGCACACACACACACTTACACACACATACACACACATATGCACACACACATGCACACACAGACACATGCAGGTACACATATATAGACACAAAAAACATACACATATACATACAGACACATGTACACACCCATGAAGATACATACAGACACACACAGACACTTGCACAGGTCCATGTGCACATGTGCAAGCACAGATACACACAGACATACACATTTGCGCATACCACTTACGCTCACAACCCATTACTCAGGTTGTAAGTCAAAACAAGTGAAGAACATGACGTCTTTAGGTGATGTCCACCTTACATACCAGCTCTAGCATGCTCCTGTTCTATTTGCAGTACTCATCATAAGGGGCCATCTCTTTTTTCAAAGCGTTTTAAAATAAGAGGAAGAAAAGTTATTTAAAAGCAAAAAGTGCTAGCCTCACACACCTATTAGAGTACTGAAGTGACTCACAGGTTAACAGAGAGGCAAAAGTGTACTATTAGGTCCAGACTTGCTTGTAGAAAGGATACAGCTGGTACTGTAAAAGTCAGTCTGCCTGTCTGTCATACTGGAAATCTGTTTACAGTAGCCTAGTGGTCTGGAGGGGCTCTTACTGTGAGAGAAATTAAACTTCTTTCCTTATGGAAGTATATGGTTACTGTAATTTTGTACCTGGAGCAAGACACAGCTTAATGCTAAGAAAAAGTTATAGTCAAAACCTGTATGGAATTCATACATGTAAGCTTTTAAAAAAGTGGTTTTTAGGCCTTTTAAAGCAACAAAAAGGTTTAAGATTTTAAGATTATTAAAAAACATTTATGTTTTATATGTATTAGATTTTTCCAATGATTTTGTACGTCTATGTGTGTGTGTGTGTGTGTGTGAGAGACAGAGATAGAGAGAGACAGAGACAGAGACAGACAGGGAGACAGGGAGACAGATAAATATACACATACTACATGCACACACATATACATTCATACATACACACACACAGATACATACATATGTATGGAGGTATGGCCTAAATCATTCAGGTGAAAAGGTCAAAGGGTTCTAATGCAGGAAGTCATTTTGAGAAACACCAAGAGTAAATCAGTTCTGCTTCAAATCCTGCTGCAACTGATAGCCCCACCTCTCAGTCATATTGATGTGTAATGCTTCAGATAAGGAAATTAGTATTTTCTTAGATATCAGTGATAACTGTACCTAAAGTTAGTAGTTTCTTATATAAAATATTAATTATTATATGAAAGTACAAGATAATTCATATAAGAAATTATATATTAATAGTTTTACCCCCGTCATTAACCTTCTAAGTGTGACCCCACATGAAAAAGTCTATGCCAAGATAAACTCTATAAGGTACAAAGCCCGAAAAGCTTTAAACACCAACCTGTAACAATAAGAAAAGATGTAAACCATAAAAGAAAGAAATTGAGGAATCCAGTGACAATCTGTCCAATGGCAGGAAATAAAAGAAAGAAGAGAAAAGAAAAGACTTTAAAAAGTCCTTGCATAAGTTAAGTAATGGAGGCCGCTCTGCAGGGGACTGAGTCTCTCTTACCAGAGAGAGCAAAGCTACCTGCGAATGGACAGGAACAGAAGGGCAGCACTGAAGCCACCACTGGGATCCAGGGTCTTTTGGTCAATTCATTCTTACTTGTATGACCTATGTAACTAAAGAACCAAACCTGAGACCATTCCTAGCGTTTTTAATCCAGTGCCTCATAATGGGCCATTTGTCTTAAAGGTCTCAACTACTTATGATTTTAGATACACCTCTTTACATCTGGAGAATAATTTTTGATACAATTATCACTAATATCTATCAATGAGGACATACATGAAGGTGTATCATAGATTTAAAATTAAAGTGTATTGCAAAAATATATGTGTAAATTCTTACAGATTAGTAATTTATAAAACATTGAGTTGCAGGGTTTATCATGTGAAGACTAGAACTTTCCATCAGGGCTAAAATGTAGCAGTTCAAGTATGAGTTATTTTTTTAAGTACGTGAAGAATTTTGTATATTAACATCATACACCAAGCTAACATTCCTTCAGGTTTTTTTCTATTTATTTGTAAAATAAACACTATATCCCAGAAGGGTGGTAATTCTATTGAAAAAGGTCAGCTAGAAATCTGTTTCCTTTCGAACTGCAGAAAACTGTTTCAGGACTTGTGAAGGCTCAGATGTAGGGAAACAGGGCTAATAGGGCTCAACCCTAACCAACACTGAAACAAATACATTTGATGGCACAACATATCTGTAAACATTTTATCAAAAATTTTCCTGAAGCATAACAAAAAATTGGTATTTTAGCTGTGAACTTAATGAAGTAGGTTCACATCACGACTATAGCATGGATCTACTTAGGCCAGAACTTTTGCTTCCTTAACTTTCATAACCTTCACGTTCTGCCTGCCTATCCCACAGGGGACTGAACGAGGAAGGCTGTACGTGAACCAAAGCGCATCTGAACTGTAGAAGGAGCGTACACTGGCAAACGGTGGAGGCCTCCACTCTTGGAGGCTTCCTGTGCACGATGCAACAGTATCCACTGTGGGAGCCACGCTGAAGCCTGGAACTGTGCAGTCAGCATTTTAAACCGTCATGAGCTACCTTCTGAACCATCGCCAAGTTAATAGACAATGAAAGATAATGAGCTTGAAATTGGGTGTTAAATTGCATTTTTGGTTCTCTCCCTTTTTGCTGAAGTTTAACTGTTTCCTGGAGAAATAAAGTCATGTTTTCATGTAGCACTATGTAAACATGTATTTTAGGCCTTGAAACAAGGGAGAGAAAAGGCAGGAAGGTTATATATTAACAAAGAAAATTACAAGTTTCTGGATTATCAAAGTACTAGATTATAAACCACATTAGCCTTATGAAAAATGAAGACACTATGGTCAAAGACCATCAAAAGGTGAATTATTCATGGCCTGGAGCTCCCTCTGACCTGGAAAGCAGACCCACTTCAGTTCCTTATCCTGTTAGGGGCTCTCCGTGCTGCTTCGTCAGTGTTAGCTGCTGGACTCAGGTAAGGGAGAGGTGACTGCTGATGGTACTGTTTATATGACCCATTTGCCTTGACGCTTTCAGCTAAGACCATGGACCCGACTCTAAATAAACAGAATTTTTAATGTCTCATTTTAAACAGGATGAAGGGAATTCAACTTTTGAAAGGTGTCTTTAGAGTAGTTCAAAAACCAACAGCAAATTTCACTAATGTGATTTAGCTAAATTTTCGAGGACTTAAGATTTCATTATGATGGGAAGAAAGGCTTATTCTTATTAGTATAATTGTGGACTCTTTCTTTTACTTTTAAGCTAATGAGTTACATTAATCCAGGTTCATTTTTATAAGCCTCTTGAGGCTAAATGTACAGGACAGTCATCTTAGAAAACAATAAATTAAAAAGAAAGCATGTTCTGTGCATGAAGTGCACGTATTTCCTAAGACCTAGGTTAATACAACTGGCATCCAGTTTAATTAATCCTTGTTAGTGTAAGAACCAGTACCCTCCCTAGCCTGTTTCCTTTAAACATTAGTATGGTAATTAGATTTTTTTTTAAAAAAAATTCTTTGTACTTAAATGTGGCATTTCTATCACGTAAATTTCTTCTCAATAGCTACCTTATAAAGATGTTTTCTTATAATGTCTGGTCTCTCACAGAAACTCTTGAGCCTTTTTGAAAGCTGTTCAGGTGTGGAATACAGATACTCAGCTGCAGGAAAAACAGATACATTTTTAATGAAACAAAAACCTCAAAGCACACACTCGATATTAGTCACTTTACTAATTAAAAATGCATATTGCTCTGTGCCGCCTCATGTTTTACATTATTTAAGCATGATTTTATAAGGTTACCTCAGCTCACAAGGATGTTTAATGCTAAATAAGACTGTGTAGTTGTGCTGTTTAGACATCTCCTCTGGGTGATTAAAATACATTATTCTAATGCAGCACAATGCATATGTGATATATTTAGTGATGAGATTTTTTCAAAGACCCAGTACTGTAGCTGTATGTACCCTGTACAACAGTTGCATATTATTAACTAGTCAATTGTTTAAAGAATTTGGTATGACTTCCAATCCTTGAATTTTCTCTGTGTATATCATTAAAAAAAATCTGTTAGCAATTGCAGCAGTACTGACCTGCTTATAAAAATCCGTCATTATGAGATGTGTATGCTAACAATAAAGAATGCTATTTGAAAACTTGCTTTTTTTGTTATCTTAAAAGAACAGATGGTAAATATAAGCTTACTCTAATGTATTAAAACACATAAACTCCCCTTAACACTAACATGTTGACTTGCCGAATAAACAACTGCTCCTACTTAAGTTTATTTTCAAACTCTTAGTTTAGCATGAATCCTGTATTAAATCACAACAAAGAAAAAGCACATGAAAGCGGCTACCTGGAAAGATTTCAGGATAAACCAAGTCTTTGGGACAGAGTGGGTAACAGCCACAGTACACAGCTTCCAACCTGCAGAATTGTGAGAAAGAGGACAGGGCAGCAGGCATGAGCACCACAGTCAGAAGGATCTGTCTAAGAGAGCAGTGAGAGCCCAGAGCTCACGGGACCAGCATCCTGGGCGGCCCTCTCCTCCTCGATGCCAGAGCTGCTCTTTGCGAGAGTCTATTGACCATACCCGACTTCCATGGGGCAGAGCCGCCAGCATATGCTTTGTTCACTGAAGTAATCAAAGCGTAGCTCTGCATTTTTGTTGTTTCTAAAATACTGTTTAACACATTTTATAATCAGCAGATAAACACATTCAACAACATGGGAAGTATGGACAGCTTTTCTTAATAATGCTGCGAAGTCCCAGAATGTTCACTTTTCAAAAAATGTTTAAATAAAATAGCAAATACTTTAGCAGGGAAGCCGTAGAAATGATCGAGGCTCTTTTAAAGCAGCAGAAAAAAAAATTTACAATCTGTTGTGATGGGCATTTTCAGTTCAGGCTCCTGCTTGGAAACAATTTGTTATTATGCAGATGTAAAACTCCAATTGTGGAAAAACTCTTGTTCAGATCATTTTAATGAACATTTTGCTTTTCTGACTAAAAATCAGCTTACTTTCTATTTTATCAGAAGAGAATAGTTTCGCTACTAAACAACCACGAAGTTGCGAGTTTTCCTAGGGACTGTGTCTGGAAGGTCTCTTCCTGTCCCTGTGGTGGGGGCTAAGCAGAGGAAAGGCATCCCCCTGCAGTCTGCTAGGTTTGCATGATGGTATTGATCCGACGTATCATAAACCTGGAATATACCACTGTCATTTCTGTTGGCTAGATATTATGCAGAGAAATTCAAAACACTCTTTAAAATATGTTTATTTTATGAGAAACTTTGAATTGCATCCAAAATGTTGACCAAAGGCGGAATTTATTTTGAACTGCAGAATTTTTTCAGTCCAAGAATGATCTGAAGTCATGTCAATGTTTACCTTGTTTATTTACAGTGACAGAGTACATGCAATTTAAACTGTTTTTAAGTGGGTGAT